>NC_034593.1:29532739-29536160 GCF_900095145.1 Mus pahari
GTCTCTAGCTGTATATATAGCAGAAGATGGCCTAGTCAGCCATCGTTGGGAAGAGAGGCCCCTTGGTCTTGCAAACTTTATATGCCCCATACAGGGGAATGCCAGGGCCAAGAAGTGGGAGTGAGTGGGCAGGGGAGCAGGGTATAGGAGACATTCAGGATAGCATTTGAAATGTAAATAAAGAAAATATCTAATAAAATAATTAAAAACAATATTATTGAATAATAATATTCCTTTTGTTATTGATCTCTAAGGGTTCTTTATATATTAAGAAACCTAGGCCTTTGTTACCACAGGTTTCATAGATAGTATACTATTATCTGATTTGTAGCTTGTCTTCTGGTTGTTAGATGGTATTTTTATATGAAACAATTTTGTTTAGTTCTGTTAAAATATTTGTGCTTTAATACTTTTAATTAAATTTTAACTAAATTATTTCTTTCTCTTATAAATTTCGTATCTTAACTTTGTCTTACCTAATCATATTTTTTTAAAGATTCCCCATTAAAAATATTGTAATGGAAAACGTTGGTGGCAGACCACCCCAATATTCCCAGCACTGAGGAGGCTGAGGCAGAGGGCTCAGGAGTTCAAGGCCAGCCTGCATTATAAGAGACCGTATCAAGACAAAATAAAGCAGTAGTTAGATCTAGAAGACATCTGCTTTCCTTTAAAGAGAAGGACTTAAATCTCACGAGCCACAAGTCACCACCAATAGGCTCAGTGACCCCCCCAATGACCATTTTTTACTCTGATGATCTGCAGTCTACCTCTGAACTGCTTGCTGCTGTCATTGGCCCCTGGCTCTTCAGCTCAGGGTAACAATTTTATTTTTTAAAGGGCGTGGACACCCAGAGCACCCAGAGAATACATCCTTGCCCCAGCTTTGTTTCACACCCGTGAGGCAGAAGAGTTGGAGGAGGAGCTTCGTTCATGGGTTCTGATCTTCTCAAGTCAGGACTTTCTGTTCTTGTTCTCTCTCTCTCTCTCTCTCTCTCTCTCTCTCTCTCTCTCTTCTCCCATCCCTCCACTCCTTCCCCCTCCCTCCCTCTCTCCCTTCCCTCCCTTCCTCCCTCTCTCCCTTTTCTCCCCTCTCCTTCCCTCCCTCACCTCTCCTCTCCCTCTATCTCCTCCCCTTCTTACCCTTCCCTGGTCATGTGATCTCCCTCCGTGTCACCCACCCACCCCAAGAGCAGCACCTCCGCTCTATTTTTCAAGGTTCCTTTATTCCGTTTTTTACCCGTCTTGTCCCTTTTACTGTGTCCACTCTCCCATGTTCCTCTTTGCAGCTTCTCAGGGGTTTGGCCCCTACTAGTCCTGCTCCAAGGCAATAGTGGAAATCCTCTTCTCCCAGGAAGTTGAGCTGCCAAGGACCCTCCTACTACAGTGGCCTGTGATTCCTATCCCCATTACAAGTCTTTGCCACTGTGATGCATTCCAGGAGGTCAAATGAGACTCAGTTTCCCCCAGCTCGAGCTCCTTAGGGTTCTGACCTCTGTGATTTCACAGTGGAAGTCCAGGCTCCATGTGGGGCGCTTTGACTCTGCTGTCAGTGTTGTTGTCTCCTTCCTCTGACCATGGAGGTAACTCTTTGTGAAGTATTTTACTTGAGACAGAGGGGGTTAAATTCCAAAAAGATTTGGTATTTTCTTGGGAAATCAGATGACAAAACTGAACCCAGCAAGGTCTGCAAGATGGTTCTTATTTCTGTAGTCACTGCTTTCAGATGATCTAAGACAGCCGGTGAAGTGCTCTGTTGCAGTTTTGTCCCAAGTTGCTACTGACCTAAAAACCTGGATGTTTTTTCCTGCCTCCTAAACCTTGAAACAGTCACATACACACACACACACACACACACACACACACACACACACACACACACACACACGGGGGGGGGGCGGGGAGAGAGCAAAAGGGAAAACGGAAAGTATTAAAGATGGTGAGCTTTGCTTGCTATTATCTTCTTTTGAAAGAAATAATATTGTTTGCCAAAGGCCCAAGGCCATGGCGCTAAAGCCACAATTCCGGATAGCTCAGCGAGGTGTAGCACAAGGCAGGATACCTGTAGCTTTGTTCTAGGGTTTATAGGAAGCAATCATTTCACAGCTTGTATGGATTCTGCAATAGCCTCAAGCTAGGAAGTGGAAGGTGCCGGGAGAGGTTTGCAGGGTCACCAGGTCACAGGAGATGGCTCTTCAGGCTGGAGGATGACATGTAGGAGCTCTTACAATGCGACAGCCACAGCAACACTGACCTCTCTGCTGCTCAGTCTCAGAGCTCTGTGGAGCATGCTGACCCCACTCCCGTGTGACACATGTCGCTCACTCATCAATCTTAAATTCCAAGAGGAAAGAGAGCACTCAGTTTTCAGAGGGAGATGCCCCACCCTTTGCTGTAGTCTTTTAGGAGGCACACAGCCCTTTCAGTCACCTGCAGCTTCCTGGGGAGTCAATGGATCTGTCTTCATAGAACTCCTTGGAGCTCATTTTGAAATCTGGATGACATATCCTTATGTGTTTGCCATGGGCTATAATTTTCGACATTGTCAGAATTATAATAATTATTCTTAAAAGTCCTCTTTGAGGTACTGGAGGATGGCTTAGTAGCTCAAGTGTTTCATGCACAAACATGAAGACCCAAGTTCAATGCCCAGAACCAACTAAAAACGAGCCAGCAAGGTGGACCAGCAGCTAACTCTGGTATAGAGAGGCAGAGACAGGCAGATCCCTGGGCCTCCTGGGTCATCCTAGCTTAGTTGGCAAGTTCTAGGCCAGTGAGAAATGCTCAAGGTGGGGAGCATTCCGAGGAGTGACAGGAGAAGTTGTCTGCTGGCCTGCACATGCACATACATGTTCATATCCATATGGTACACCCGCACATACATGACCATGCACACAGAAAGAAAATTTCCCTTCAAAACCCTCTACACTTAGACTTCCTGTGATTGACACAGTGAGCAAGTCCTGTCTTAGTGTTTCATTGCTGTCAGGAGACACCACAGACACAGTAACTCTTATAAAAGGAAGTATCTAATTGGGACTGGCTCCCAGTTTCAGAGGTTTGGTCAGGAAGTTTAGTTTATCAGTATGGCAGAGGGCACGGTGGCACAGGGGCAGATGTGGTGCTGGAGAGGCAGCTGAGAGTTCTGCATTAGGGTCGTCAGGCAGCAGGAGAGAGAGAGAACCACTGGGCCCAGGTTGAGCTTCTGAAACCCCAAACCCCATTCCCAGTGAGGCACTTCCACCAGGCCACCCCTACTCCAACAAGGCCACCCCTACTCCAACCAGGCCTCCCCTACTCCAACAAGGGCACCCCTACTCCCACCAGGCCACCTCTACCCCAACAAGGCCACCCCTACTCCAACAAGGCCACACCTACTCCAACCAGGCCACCCCTACTCCAACCAGGCCACCCCTACTCC
>NC_034593.1:29536370-29540904 GCF_900095145.1 Mus pahari
AGGCCACCCCTACTCCAACCAGGCCACCCCTACTCCAACAAGGCCACACGTCCTAATTCAAACCCCAAATCCCAAGACCTGGGGAATTTGCCTTTCCACAGTGCTGGGTGTTGGGTGTTCTTTGTTTTGTTGTCTCGTGGAATGCAAGGCTAACAATGATATGCTACAAATGTTTATGTCTTCTACAAATGCAGTCGTTGGTTGCCCGACTCTATTCTGACCATTCATCCTATTTCTTTTCCTTTTAAGTTGTTCTTTCATCTCTCACTAAGTGGTGTAGTTCTTTCTTTGACTTACGGGCGGCATGGGAGGAGCTAACGTGTCTAATGAGAGATCTCCTAAACGACCTTGAAAGTATACCACAGATATACTAATATAGAAAGATATCATCTGGGACCTGAGTCCGACTCTGGAACATTTTCCCCTGGATCTCCTGGTTTTCCTTTACCTATGCTGTGGGCAGAGTAAGAGGCGCCCAAGACTCACTGCATCCAGCTATCTTCAAGATGTGAGTTCCCAAGGAGAGAAATGACCTATGACACAGTGAGCCTATGACCTATGAGCTTTGGGCATGGCTTGTGACACTTGTCCTCTTTCCCTTTAAGGATTCCCAGACAGAGTAATTAATTGTATGCAAAGTTAGTAAAAATCCTGCAGCAACTTAATTGTAAAGACGGAGTATGAGTTCCCAAGAGGAACTTTCAACTTTTTTTTTTTTTTTTAAATCTCCTAATATCATATTTGCTAGGTAGTTTTTTTTTTTTTTTTTTTTTTTCCTTAAACTTGACAAAAGCCAGAACCATCTGGGACAAAGGAATCTCAACTGAGGAACTGCCTGCATCACGTTGGCCTGTGGGCAAGTCTGTGCAGGCACTTTCTGGTTAATGATTCCTGTGGGAGGGTCCAGCTCACTGCAGGCAGTGCACCCCCCCCTTCCCTGGGGCAGGTGGTCCTGGGAAGTGTAAGAAATGCAGCAGAATGTAAGTCAGAGGAGCCAGCTAGTAAGCCGCCTTCCTGCATGGTCTCCCGCTTCAGTTCCTGCCTCCAGGCCACACCTCCAGGGCCTGCCCTGACTTTCCTTCTTGATAGACTTGAAACTGTAAGGTGAAATCAGTCTTTCCTCCCCAAGTTGCTTTTGGTCATGGTCTTTAGAGCGGAGGTCAAAAGCAAACTAAGATGCTCGGTTTCCATTGGATGTTTTGCCTGCATCCTTGTAAGCTTGCTGATACTGGACCTCACACACTCACAAAACTAGGCTTGGAACTCTTACAGGGTCCTCCTCAGTAGAGCACTGTAGCCGCACTGATTTTTATCTCCATTTATTTGGTAATTTGAGTATATATTTATATCATGATTTGGGGTCTAAATTATAGCTACAGGTCTTTATTGTTGTTGTGATTTCGAGACAGAACATTAGCTGACCTAGAACTTACTAGATAGACCAGGTGGCCCCCAACCTCAGAGATATGCCTTCTTCTGCCTCCAGAGGACTGGAATAAAAGACGTGCACCTTTTGAAGGTGTGCTTGCCCACTGACGTACAGAATTTTTGAAAGCTCAGCTTTGGGAGAAATCACATCAGTAATCTACCCTGTCCCATTGTTTTATAGAACAAAGCAAGGAGACTCAGAGATGTTAAGTGCTTTGGCCAAGGACACACAGCTAGCACTTGTGTGTGTGTGTGTGTGTGTGTGTGTGTGTGTGTGTGTGTGTGTGTGTGTGTGTGTGTGAAAGACTCCCTTTCCTGGCTGGCAGCTCCTTGTCCCCTTACCTCCAGGGTAGGAAATATTCAGTCAAGGGCAGATGATGAATCACAATGCAGACATATTGTATTTCTTCTTCAGACACCTGGGAACTCAGATAATTATACTGTGAGGAGACAGGTGACAGGAGAACCAGATACCTCCTCTAATTCCTAGTCCTCTGTCAAACACAGAAGATGTGGCAAATTGCTACCTGGAGGCTCCAGGAGGCAGGGGAGAGTGTCACTCTGCTTGGAACGGCCTGGCATCTCCTTTGTAGGGTCTGAACCTAAGCTCTGGGAAAGGCCAGGAATGGCAGTTTGGAGACGGAAAGCTGCCAGCCTCGATCCCTGACCTCCTGATATTCTGTCCCTGAATCCTATTAAATTGGCATAAGCCAACAGGACTTTCTCCCTTAGCAGGGAATAGAGCCCGAGGGGGGGCAACAGAGCTGAGACCAGTCAGCTCTGACTCTCTGGGCTTCTGTGATCTAATTCCGCCTCCTAATCCATCGTGAGGTCAGATTAGCTCCAGGATTCTGGCTTGTTGAGAAGACAGAGCTTATGGGGACATAACATTTTGTGGAGGATAGTGCCCGCAATATCCAGATAAATCCAGAGGCTAAGCCAGCGCTTACTGAAGCCACAACACTGGCTTTCCAGGGCTAGACCTAGGGCTTTGGAAAGACTGGGCAGAGCTACAGGAAAATTCAGCTTTGGCTTTCACTGATTTCTCCAGCACATTCTATTCTCACGATATTAAAATCCCAACATGCTATCAAGGAACAACATACAGATCCCCACAATATTCAGAAGAATGATAGTTTCCCACTCAAATCCATTGGGAGAATAATCTGCCTCAGCTAAACGAGAAAGCATTGGAACTTGGTTTAACATTAATTAAACCATTCAGAATTTCTTTTTATTAGATATTTTATTTATGTTTCAAATGTTATCCCTTTCCTGGTTTCCCCTCCAAAAACCCCCTATTCCCTCCCTCTTCCCCCTGCTCCCCAACCCACCCACTCCTGCTTCTTGGCCCTGGCATTCCCCTACACTGGGGCATAGAACTTTCACAGGACCAAGGGCCTCTCCTCCCATTGATGACTGACAATGCCATCCTCTGCTACATATGCAGCTGGAGCCACGAATCCCTCCAGTAATTAAAATGTTCGGAATTTCTGTTTACAATGTGAAAATATGGGTCAAAGAAATAATAAAGAAATTTGATTTCTAGTGATGGGAAGGTGTCTGTGATCTGCCTGGTTCTAGGTCCATGCCCAGGGATGCTGTTGACTCATCTTTCCAGAGCAGTACTTGGGACCCGGGTGGGAGGGTGGTGGAAGGATGAAGAGTGCTGGATTCTGCAGAGTAGACATGTGGTCAGTGGATTGCAAGGAAACACACGGATTCTGTTTTCTCAGCGGCTAGGAAGGATTTCCCACCTGCCTACCCATGCTGTTGGAAGATGCACTAGGCTTGTTCAAGGGCCCCATGGTTTTAGGTTTGGAGGGAGAACAGGATAGTGCTGAGGGGGTGACAGCATGTGGTGCCTTCTAAAAGTCATCGCAGCCGCATTACGAAGACACGCTTCCCACATTCACAGCCTCCAAGATTTACAAACCGCGGATTCTTAGAAATGACTCCTCAGCACCTATCTGAATACAAGGTAAGATTTTTATTTTTTAAAAAAGTTGCCTCTATGTATCTATTCTCTCAAGGGACTACTCTAAAGTGATTCGAAGTTGTGAATAACTGCTAAGTATTTGGGTTCACTGTCTTTGTCGGGGATAACCTTGAGGTGGGGTGCCACCCTTTGCCTGAAAGCCATCATAATGTCATTCTCTGCACTGGGAATTGTTGCTGAAATTGTAGCTGGAGGTTGTTAGTCCTTTCACGCCATGTTTCTGCAAAGCAGTAAGAATGTTACCAGTTCACAATAGGAGAGACAATGAGATTTTGACAGGCAATCTGTTTATTTTCTTCTGCTTTCAGAGCCAAATTAAAGTAACAAGCACTTGGTTGAAGAGAAAGGAGCCATCACTTGGTAACAGGCAGAATGAGGCCTTTCAGTCCATCCCGGAGGCTGGTGAGTTGCCCCTACTGTCTACAGAGAGTGAGAAAAAATAGAAGCTTCCTACCAAAGGCCAACACTGCAAGCACAAAACACACTGTTGGCATAAAGAAAAAATTAATAAAAGCTGAAAGATAAAGAAAATGGCCTTCAAAAATTTAAAGTCAGGTAGTATATAAATGAGAGAAAACCAAAACAATAGGAGACTTCTGGTTACAGAAATACCATGTGGCCATTTTAAAGATGTCACATATGAAGTTGTAACCAACCGAAGAAACTTTTGGAATATCCAACGTAGACTTTTGTCCTTGAACCTAAGTTATGCTTTTGTGAAATAAACTGTCATTTCAGCAGCATCTCATGTATGCCATCTCTCTTTGTCCCTGGGTTTGAGCTGAATGACCAGTTCTTCCTCTAAATTGGCATGAGGGAGGTCTTAAGGCTCAGAAAACTCACTAAACTTAGGAGACTTGGGAAGTCCAGAAAGTTACACGACTCTGGAGGTCCCCCTGAACAGATATGAAGGCAGCAAGTGACTCCTGGGTGGAGAGGGCCTTCCAAGCTGCTGCTAGTTGGTCAGGGGGCTCCAGGTATGTAGTGAGCAGCTACTCATTACTGTCCACTGTGTGCAGGTTTAGGTGCTAAGTACTGTGCAGTGTATGTTGGTGGTTTAGGTACCAGGTAGTGTGCAGTGTATGTTGGTGGTTTGGGTACTAGGTA
>NC_034593.1:29541144-29541993 GCF_900095145.1 Mus pahari
TGTTGGTGGTTTGGGTACTAGGTACTGTGCAGTGTATGTTGGTGGTTTAGGTACTAGGTAGTGTGCAGTGTATGTTGGTGGTTTAGGTACTAGTTAGTGTGCAGTGTATGTTGGTGGTTTGGGTACTAGGTACTCTGCAGTGTGTGTTGGTGGTTTGGGTACTAGGTACTGTCCAATGTATGTTGATGGTTCAGGTATATTGATCTCTGACACTAGCTCTATACAGTGTGTGTCTCTATATCTCTTTTGAAAATGAGAAAACAGTCAGAGGGAGATCAATTAACTTGCCCAGGATCTCCCAGGGGGGTGGCATGGCTGAGATTTAAATACAAGTTCTCCTGACCTTCCGTCCCATTCTCCTTCCTCCATGTCCCCTCACAAACCTGCATTAACCCACAGAGGCAGCCACAGTCTGCAATGCCCATCGAGAAGAGAAAGGCGGGGTCTGCTGTTCAAAATTCACCATGGATGTGAAGACAGAAGCAGCAGATCAAGATAGCCAGCAGGAAACCTTCCTGTGCGTGAAAGTCCGTGCTTCAGTGACTGAATGACTGTAGCCCCAGGAAGGTGAGTCTGCCAGATACAAGCTTGGCTGGGAAGAACAGAAGCATCAAGGGACCATACCTTTTACAGGTTCAGTGAGCATCCACTTCGGTGTTTGCCAGGCACTGGCATAGCCTCACAAGAGGCCGCAATATCAGGGTTCCCTTCAGCAGAACCTTATGTCCACCATGATATCTAGGTTTGGTGGCTGATGATGGGATGGATTCCTGGATGGGGTAGTCTCTGGATAGTCCATCCTTTCATCTTAGCTCTAAATTTTGTCTCTGTACCTATATCCTTTCATGA
>NC_034593.1:29542501-29624565 GCF_900095145.1 Mus pahari
CGCCTGCATCTGCTGTCACCTGAATTTTTAATCTTAGCCATTCTGACTGGAGTGAGATGGAATCTCAGGGTTGTTTTGATTTGCATTTCCCTGATGGCCAGTGGGGGTGAGCAGGGCCAGGATGGAGTATGGGTAAGAGACAGAGGGTAGGAGCAGGAAACAGAACTCACTCTCAGCACCACACCTTCTAAGTCTCCAGCCACTGGCACTCAACATCAGTACAAGGAGGCCATTGTCCTTGGGCTAGCCTGGGCTGGCTAGAGTCTAACCTGTGGCCATCTTTAGCTGTACCCTACACTCCCTAAGACAGGTAGCTAGAAAAAACAGCATGGGAAACCGATCTAAGCATATAGATAGTTAAACAGAACCAAGAGGGACAGTCCCCAAGAGAAACCAAATTAGGAGCATGTACTGATGAAGACTCAAGCTCCAGCTAGCCGGTGTCAACAGAAGCAGACATTCCCCAGTCTGGCTTCCAGTACTTCCCAGCAGAGAACACTGGGTAATGGGGGGGGGGGCAAAATCCTCTTGGGAACAAATGAAATTAGTGTTGGATTCATCCAGAGGACAGCAAATTTAGTGACTTTAATTAATTAAAAAAAAAAAAACACAAACAACTCTTAGAGTTGCACAAAAATCATACATGTTAGCTTAGAAGACTTGAAAAACCAAATCTTAGTGGAAAAAAAAATTCACTTAGTGATAAGCGTTGTTAAATTTGTCTTTTGGTATAATACCTCCAGTGTTTAATTTTATGCCAGCACACGTGTAAGTAGCTTGGATTCTTCCTGGTTTTAATTTTACCTTACTTCTAATTCTCTGGCACTTCCGTGCAGGTGTGTGATGAAGTTTAGACATTTCCACACTCTCATTCTTCCCTCTCACCCTTTGCCCTGAAACCCTTTCCAACAAGTCCTTATACTCGTGTGTGTGTGTGTGTGTGTGTGTGTGTGTGTGTGTGTGTGTGTGTGAAAGAGAGAGGAGGAGGGGGAGGGGAGGGAACAGAAGGGCAGGGGAGGGGAGGAGGAGGGCGGGGGGGAAGGGATAAGGAGAGGGAGAGAGAAAGATTGAGTTTAGAGTTGCTTTTACAAAAATGGGTGTGCAGTTATTTCTGTCGCATAGGCAATGGCTACATCATTGAAGAGACTGACATACCTCTTACCTCAGCCACCATTGACTGCCAATAATCCCTCAGGGAGGAGTAGGGCCTCACTTCACCCCCCCCACCACCTATTCCATGATGGGAAGTTGGTGGACACAATCTGCAAGTATGACTTGTAATATTAACAGTGTATCATGCTTTTTCCCTCTTGCTGAACTCTATCCTATATGACTTTCTAATAGCTCTATAGTAACTCATTAAAAAAGGATTCTGCAAGCTCTTTCGCCTTTGGGAGTATTTATAACTAATATAAGCATCTCTTGCAAATGTATATAGTTCACCAGTGGAGTACTTATTTTTACTGCTCCTCAGAAAGCATGTTCGTCTTGCATGCAATTTCTCAATTTTCATTCTAAGGAAACCGTAGAAAGAATGTCAATACTCTCCCCAAGTGGGTACCAGTTACCGCAGAGCTCAAAGCGCGGAGAATAAGTGTTCAGGTTTAAAGGGACAATACTCAGGGCACGTGTGGTAGAATGGGAGGAGAAAATGTGAGGGCTAAGAAGGGGCAGAGTGTTCCGCATCACTGACTTCTGCACACTACCTAGCCTGTGTTCTTAGACTCTACAGCTCTCATCATCTGCACAAGCCTGTGTGTCATGTCCACTCATGGAGCGTGAGGGCTTCACCAAGACCCCGCTCTTCCTGTGGGTTCATGGCCAGGTAACTCTTGGGGGAGAAGGTCATAAGCCATAACTTTCTCCAAGGATCTATTGGAAGTTGATGGTTGTTGGGGATGGAGGAGAGGCTTTCTTCAGTGGTATAGCCACTGGTAAATCATCCAGGTTCCTGTAAAGAATTCCTCATTCATGCTCCTGAAAGCAGCCGTCATTAAACTCATCGGGGTGGATACACACACACACTCACATGCACACACACACATATGTACACACAGACTCACACATATAGACACACACACATACACATACACACACAGACACACTCACACACACACATACACACACACTCACATACATACTCATACACACACATGCACACACACACTCATACACACAAACACACACATACACACACTCACACACATACATACTCATACTCACACACACATGCACACACACTCACATACACATAAACACACATACACACATACTCACATATATACACACACACAGACACTCACATACACATACACACATATAGGCACTCACATACATACACACACAGACATTCACATACACACACATACACACATTTAGACACACACATTTACACACACAGACACATACACAATACACATACACACACACACACACACGGAGTCACATACAAGTAATAGAAAGATCAGTTGGCAAGAGGAGGGAGATCAGCTCGAGTGGGGAGGGGACAAGAAAGGGGGTAAATTTGATCAACGTACAGTATGTGTGTCTGAAAATGCCATAACAAGCCCATTGTCATGTATAGTGAATATATGCCAATAGAAAAAAAAGTTAACCTCAGGACGCAGTATCTGGGCCAATCGTGTTCCTGCTCCTCCCGTTGTTGGCGCTTAGCATTTTCTGCCCCTTTGTTATTTATTCTGTAACTGGATATTCCTCAAAGGAGAGGATGTGTAGACTCATCCCGTGTGTAACCCCCAGGCCCTTGTTCATGTCAAGTTCTCCATAAACAATTATGGTTCAACAAGTTCCTCAAGGCTGTGACCCCAACCACCTGCCAACTTTCCACCATGATGGATGTGACATTCTGTCACAGTTGAGGGACTGAAGTTGGGGACATACCCTGAGGGGCTGGTTAGTTCCTCTGTGGTATCTCCCATCAGGTGAATAAGAGATTTGACTCTTGGGAAATTTAGCAGGAAAATCAGTTTCCTTTCTGAGGCAGACACAGAAACATCGAAAGCTTAGGCTAGAGCCTCCCCAACATGCCTCGAAATGTACTGCATGTTTTGCACTGGAAATATTCTAACAGAAGCGTTGCCCTTTGAAGTCAGATGAAGGGGAAGCTGACTTTAAATGCTACACTACTTCTTCCTAATCAAGGAAAAAGTAGTTTTAAACACCCGGGAGACTTGTTCCCCTCTTCAGAGGGTTTCCATTTCCTTGCAGTGGTCTCCAATGGTCTCTGTTGGCAGTGTTGAATCCCATTTGCTTTTCAGATGTAGGAATAATTTCTTTACATTTCCTTTTGTGAGTGTTCTAATCAGTTTCAATAAAGCCTCCGGCTCCGACTTGGGCGTCCCACTTTATGCTTGACCTGCTCGTGCGTTGGCCTTCCCTGATGTGCTAGGTCTTCCCCAGTACAGGTCGCCTACTTTATGTAAACCTCCAAAGTGTGGGCCTCCTACTATGTGCTAGGCTTGTGTTTAGAGGAGGAGAGAAATGTGACTGGAGTGTGTCTCCTGCTTTTCTTATGAAATCTGCCCACACGGTCTTAAGGTGCACCCTTCAGCTCTGTAAGGTGACCAAGGGAGTTTACCTGCCTTTTGTATTCTAATGTTTCAAAGCCAGAAGGGTGAGTCATTTGCTAAGAAGAAAACACCTCTTCTCAGTACCACAAATAAAGGAGATTAGGAAACCAAGCGAGCTCTCCACACATTCTTCTGTTGAACATAGCTCAGGGGAGTAAGACTTGAGTTAAGACTCCTTCCACATGCCTCCTCCTTTTCCACAGGAAATCGATGGCGGTAAGGCCAAATGATTCTACCTCACATTCCTGGATGGCAGCTTCTCCCTTCTCCTTTCCCTTGAACCCCCAGTCTCTCCAAACCCCACACAATAAATAAGCATCAAGGGCAAGGAACAAAGATGGAGAGAGTCTAGGTTACCATTGCATGCAGGTATGTCTCCGGCTCGGGATCCTGGTCCTAGGGCATGTCACCTTTGCACATTCACAAATGTGGGAGCCCCTGGCACTGGAAAGGCATTTCTAATCCCAATGCGCTGTGACCCTGAGTGATGAGGACGGGAGGCTGTGGGCAGGCTGCACAGAGTCGAGTCCACTCCATTCCCCATGATCTTGGGCCATCATTTCGTTCTTGAGCTTCCACCTATCAGTTGTAAAAAGGGAACAAATGGCACCTATGTCACGCCGTTGTGAGGTTGGAAATCTGTTCTGCAGAAGAGCAAAGTTAACTCACCACAGGGACCACAGTGTCACTCCCACAGAAGTCATAATCTCAACAGTGAGGGTGACAGTTATAACAAATCTATGTCCTGTCATAGTCCTGGATCCTGTCTGCTTATATTTGAATAATTTCTGGTTAGGTCCATTTAGGTTCGAAGAACCAAATCCCCTTCCGTAGTGATGTCAACATTGTGTAGAGCACTCCAAAGGTGTTCCGAGAACAATAAAAGTCATGTCTCTCTAACCCCAGAGCTGCCATCAGCTCCATTTTACAGGGAGGGCAACTGAGTGGAGGGATGGTAAGTGGTTTGTTTCAGAGCACACAACGAACAGGATGGCTGGCTGCAGGCCCACACAGTGACTTTCAGCTGACAAGAGCAACCCAACTCTATCATTGCAGAATGCTCTTGGCACTGGGTTTCTTCTGATCAGCCAACAGCTCTCAGATATCATTTGAGTTTCCAAATATCAGCAGCGCTAAGGGAATCACAAAGTAACCTCTGACTATCACTCCCCAGGGAGAGCAGAAGTTGTCGCCATTGAAGACCAAGGCATCTTGAGAAGGCCAGGAGCTTTCTCCCCTAGCTCCTACGTTGGACCAAGTCCTGTTGGCATTAGCCAGAGATGGATTGTGAACTATTATCTTGCCTTGTTATCTGAGCCGCTAATGGTTGAACTGCTCTTCAGATAAAGGTCTCCGCTGGATAGCCAGAGCACTAATTAATCAGTTGTTAAAACAGTAGTTGATAAAGACAAGCTTACTTAGAGTCCGAATTGCCTGCAATCAGAGATAACCAGCTGAGTCCATTTCAGCAGTGAGATAGGGACGGGGGGGGGGGGGAACTGTTGGGTCATCAGAGCAAGCAATACACTCAGGAAATATGTGCTTCCCATGACAGTGAAGGCAACATCCAAGTTGGAGAAATAAACGTATAATTATTTCTTTAACCTGTGTTGGCAAAATGAAAATCAAACAACACACAGACATACACACGCGCGCACACACACACACACACACACACACACAGAGACACAGAGAGATCCAGACCCAGACCCCCCACACACATACACACACATCCAAACACACAGACACACACACATAGACTCATAAACAAAAAGATTCATGCACACAGACACAGACAGACACACAGACTCTCTCTCACACACACACAGACTTACACATACAGACTTACACACAGAGACAGACACACTCACACACAGACTCTCACACACAGACACACATGAACTCACACATACACACACTCGCAGACTCACACACACACTGGGTTTCGTGGTGGCATTTGCATACGCATGGTCACTGTCCTTGCTCACGTTCACCCCTCTCCTCACCGTCCTTTCCTTTCCACAAATGGCCCCTCTCTGCTTTCATGTTAGATTTTGACTCTGTGTCCGAAACAAAATATGGAAGACTTTATATTTTGTCTCCCTCACTTTCTCCTCCCCTTCCTTGGGTCACTCTCCCATCGTCATCTTGTTCCTCTTCTATCCCCCCCTCCACCTCTGTGTGTGTGTGTGTGTTAAATATCATTTCTACCTGTTACAAAAAAAACAAACAAACCCCAACATGATATCTTAGTGTTCCTATTGCTGTGAAGAAAGACCATGACCACAGCTAATTTTATAAAGGGAAGCATTTAGTTAGGGCTGGCTTACAATTCAGAAGTTCAGTCCATTGACATACCGGAGGGAAGCATGGCGACATGCAGGCAGACACGGTGCTGGAGAGGAGCTGGGAGGTCTACATCTGGGTCAGCAGGCAGCAGGCAGACACTGGGCCTGGCCTGAGCTTCTGAAACCTCAAACCCCACCTCCCTCAGTGACACACTTCCTCTAGCAAGACCATACCTCCAATAATGCCCCTCCCTAGGTCTGTGGAGGCTTTCTAGGCTGTCTTAGTTAGGACTTCTACTCTTGTAATGACACTCCATGACCAACAAGCAAGTTAGTGGGAAAAGGGTTTGTTTGGCTTACACTTCCACGTTATTGTTTATCACTGAAGGAAGTCAGGACAGGAACTCAAACAGGGCAGGAACCCTGGAGGCAGGAGTTGATGCACACAGGCCATGGAGGGGCGCTGCTTCCTGGCTTGGTTCACATGGCTTGCTCAGCATGCTTTCTTGTAGAGCCCAGGACTAGCAGCCCAGGGAAGGCCTGGCTTGAGCTTCTAAAACTTCAAAGCCCATCCGCAGTGACCCATTCCTCCAACAAGGCCACATTTACTTCAGCAAGAGCACACCTCCAGTAATGCCACTCCCTGTGATTTTATGGGGGTCATTTTTGTCCAAACCACCATACATGAGACACTTGACTTTCTGTGTCTGACCTCCTTCATTTATCTCTAGTCTCATCCATTTCCTGCAAATGACATGATGCTGTCCTTTTAATGGCCAAGTAAATTTCACTGGGTATATACCACCATTTCTGTATACACTTGCCTGTAAACTAACTCTATTATCTTGGCTAGTATGACTAGTATAGCAATACATATGTATGTGTAAGCATCTATGTGTTAAGTTAAGTTAGTGTCCTTTGGGTATAAACCCAGGAAGGTATAGCAGGGTCAAATAGTAACTCTATTTTTAGTTTCATGAGGAACCTTTATACCTATTTAAAGGTATGATTTCTGAAAAATATTTTGTAAGAGAAATCACTTGAGAAAAAATGGACCCATGGGTAGGTATGAAAACAAGCGTCCCTGAAAATCATTTTAGGGGAGAGGGGGATTTGCTAGCATGGCGTTGGCTTGGTAGCAGGTTTCCAGGGCCATACAGGAGAGGAAGTCTTTCATGCATGGAGAGAGGCTGGTCTCCCTAAGATGGAGATCCGGGCAGAGGCGGACAGGTAGGACACGAACTATCTCTTTATGGAGGTTATCAAGGACAACCAAACACAGAAAAATCTTATTTTGGAATTTAGGTTTTGTGGTGTGAGGAAAAAAAAATTTTTTTTTCCTCGTAGGACCCAAAGCTGAACCCTTAAACTAGTAAATTATAGCTTGTAAGATAAACGTGGACTTCCCGAGACCTTTGCACAGCTCCACACCGCGTCGTCTTGAGTTCACTTGCTTTCATCCCCTGAGTACAGGGAGACTGAAAGTCCCATGGCTTTGGAGCCTGACAACTAACTGGAGAACGGTAATTACCGTGAAGCTCAACAGCCTATGCAAACGGGAGCCAGCCGCCTCTCTCTGCCTGCCTCCACGGTAAGCTTCAATCTTACGTTATGACAATTCTTCATGGTTGTTCCTGCCACACTGCACATGGGCAGCCAACCACACCACAGCCTCAGACGAGCGAGGGAGTCTCCCCAATGTCGCAGCTCTGACTGCCATCTTGATTGCTGTGAGCCACTGGCCATACTTCCTCGACTGCTCGAGCTTCTCAAACACTTGAGGCAAATGTTTTCTTCATAGATTCAGTTCATAGGTCCTACCCACGTATGAGTTAGATAGCAGGAGAATACCATTTGCCCCGTGAAACCACAGAGACAGGTTGCATCTGTCTCAGTTCCTCTTGGGCGCTTTGCTTTGTACTCCTGAGTTTTTGCTGCTGGCTCTCAACAATAAGAGACCATTGAGACCAGACTTTCATGAGCTGTCCTGAGCTGGGCTGTCAGCTCCCTCCTCCCATCCATCTGCTTAAATAAAGTCCTAGGCCCCTGGCCTCCATTCTCAGGGAGTGAGACTCCCAACTTGTTGAGAGTTGGGTATGAGCACCGTTGTGTCTGCTCACGCCCAACAAAATGTATTCTTTCTTTTTTTATTTTAACCTCTATCTAAATGTTGAATTCTTAAAAGCAAAGAAAAGCCAAGAGCATATTTTATGTCAGCGTCCGGGAGGAGAAAGGATTTGGAAAGGTCTTATGGAGAACAAAAGCCTTTTGTTGCTCTCCAGCCTAAATATTAGCCTACCACCACCTAGGCTGTGGTAAGGTAGAAAGCTAAGATGGGGTGAGATAAGATAAGGGGAGGTGGTAACTTCAATAAGTAGCAGTGCTTGAGGGCACAAGGCGAGCCTCTGCAAAGCTGTATGATTCTGAAGAGAAACTGTAAATTTAACCCCGACATCCAATGGCCCACGCGACTCCGGTCTCTGCCATGGAAATTCAATAACATGGCAATCTCTAGTCAGGCATGATCTGCACGGGCTGCCTGAGGTGGTGCTGCAGGGCTCATGCAGCCCGCGTCATGATCTGCTCTCACTGGCAAGCCCAGCACACCCTCCTGTTTTGAGGAGAAGGTGAGAAAAAAAAAAAATCCTCTAAATTCTATGACCAGTTAGGAGCTCTCTTCCTTTCTAGCCTGAAACTTCAGTAATGAACTCAGTCACATTTCTGATCAAGCAATGCATGTGCCCAAGATTCTATTAGTGGCTTCTTCCCTGGAGCCCCATGGAGGAGTACAGGATGGAATGTTTCCCAGAAGGACACAAATCTATTATTATTATTATTATTATTATTATTATTATTATTATCATCATCATCATCATCATCATTATTATCATCATTATTACTAATATTACTATTTTAATTGGATATTTTATTTACTTACATTTCAAATGCTACCCCATTTCCCTGTTTCCCCTCTGAAAACCCCCTTTCCCATCCCCCCTTACCCTGCTTCTATGAGGGTGCTCCCCCACCCACCCAGCTACCCACTCCTGCCTCACCTCCCTAACATTCCTCTAAACTTGGGCATCAAGCTTTCACAGGACCAAAGGCCTCCCCTCCCACTGATGCCAGATAAGGCATCAGCTCCTTCAGTCCTTCCCCTAACTCCTCCACTGGGGTTCCTGTGCTCAGTCTGATGTTTGGCTGCGAGCATCCACATCTACATTGGTCAGGATCTGGCAGAGCCTCTCAGAAGACAGCTATATCAGGCTCCAGTCAGCAAGCACTTCTTGGCATCAGCAATAGTGTCTGGGTTTGGTGTCTGCATGTGGGATGGATCCCCAGGTGGGGCAGTATCTGTATGGCCTTTCTTTCAGTCTCTGCTCCACTCTTTGTCCCTGTATTTCCTTTAGACAGGAGCAAATCTAGGTTAAAATTTTGGAGATGAGTGGGTGGCCCCATCCCTCAACTGGGAGGCCATGCCTAACCTCTGGATATGGTCTTGACAGGTTCTCCCTCCCCTGTGTGGTATGTTTCAGCTAATGTCATCCCTGTGGGGTCCTGGGAGGCTCTTGTTTTCCTGGCATCTGGGACTTTCTGGTTGCTACACCCAGCTTCCCATCCCCCATTGCTACACACCTCTGTTCAATTTCCTGACCCTCTGTACATCTCCTCTATCTCCTCCCATACCTGATTCTGACCCTCTTTCCCCTCTCCCCCTCTTCTCTTCCTCCCAAGTCCCTCCCACCCTCCACTTCCCTTGATTACTTTGTTCCTCCTTCTAAGTAGGACTGAAGCATCCACTCTTTGGTCTTCCTTCCTCTTGAGCTTCATGTGGTCTGTGAGTTGTATCCTGAGTATTCCATGCTCTTTGCCTAACATCCACTTATCAGTGAGTACATATCATGTGTGTACTTTTGTGACTGAGTTGCCTCATTCAGGATGATGTTTTCTAGTTCCATCCATTTGCCTGTGAATTTCATAAAGTCATTGTTTTTTATTTTATTTTATTTAATTTTTTAATTATTATTATTTTCTTTATTTACATTTCAAATGCTATCCCGGGAGTTCCCTATACTCCCCCCCCCGCCCCTGCTCCCCTACCCACCCACTCCCATTACTTGGCTCAGGCCTTCCCTTGTGCTTGGTCATATAAAGTTTGCAAGANCAAGGGGCCTCTCTTCCCAGTGATGGCCGATTAGGCCATCTTCTGCTACATATGCAGCTAGAGACACAAACTCAGGGGGTACTGGTTAGTTCATATTGTTGTTCCACCTACAGGGTTGCAGCCCCCTTCAGCTCCTTGGGTACTTTCTCTAGCTCCTCCATTGGGGACCCTGTGTTCCATCCAATAGCTGGCTGTGAGCATCCACTTCAGTGTTTGCCAGGCACTGGCATAGCCTCACAAGAGGCCGCAATATCAGGGTCCCTTCAGCAGAATCTTGCTGGCATGTGCATTAGTATCTAGGTTTGGTGGCTGATGATGGGATGGATTCCCGAATGGGGTAGTCTCTGGATAGTCCATCCTTTCATCTTAGCTCTAAATTTTGTCTCTGTACCTATATCCTTTCATGAGTATTTTGTTCCTTATTCTAAGGAGGAATGAATTATCCACATGATGGTCATCCTTCTTGGTTTTCTTGTGTTTTGCATAATGTATCTTCAGTATTCTAAGTCTCTGGTCTAATAACCGCTTATCAGTGAGTGCATATCTAGTGACTTCTTTTGTGATTGGGTTACCTCACTAAGGATGATATCCTCCAGATACATCCATTTGCCCAAGAATTTCATAAATTCATTGTTTTTAATAGCTGAGTAGTACTCCATTATGTAAATGTACCACAGTTTCTGTATCCATTCCTCTATTGAGGGACATCTGGGTTCTTTCCAGCTTCTGGCTATTATAAATAAGCCTGCTATGAACATAGTAAAACATATGTACTTATTACATGTTGGAGGATCTTCTGGGTATATGCCCAGGAGTGATATAGCTGGGTCTTCAGGTAGAACTATGTCCAGTTTTCGCAGGAACAGCCAGACTGATTTCCAGAGTGGTTTTACCAGCTTGCAATTCCACCAGTAATGGAGGAGTGTTCCTCTTTCTCCACATCCTCCCCAGCATCTGCTGTCACCTGAATTTTTGATCTTAGCCATTCTGACTGGAGTGAGGTGGAATCTCTGGGTTGCTTTGATTTGCATTTCCCCGATGACTAAGGATGTTGAACATTTCTTTAGGTGCTTCTCGGCCATTCAAGTTTCCTCAGTTAAGAATCTGTTTAGCTCTGATCCCCATTTTTTTAATAGGGTTATTTGGTTCTCTGGAGTCTAACTTCTTGAGTTCTTTGTATATATTGGGTACTAGCCCTCTATTGGATGGAGGACTAGTAAAAATCTGTTCCTAATCTGTTGGCTGCCATTTTGTCCTATTGTCAGTGTTCTTTGCCATACAGAAGAAGGGTACAAATCTTAAAGCTGTCCTCTTTTTTTTTTCTTTTTTCTTTTATGATGTTGCTGATTGAGGGCCCAGCAATTCAGTGCTGGAGATCTTGGGCTGGGCTCCACTGGGCTCTCATTCCTTACAACACGACCCATAATCTGGTAAGGAAATAAAGAAGGCCGTTGATGTCTTTCATAGGCCTGCTATAACCAAATACCCCAGGACAATCAATTTAATGATGGAATGAACTGCTCATAGTTCTT
Organism: Mus pahari; assembly: GCF_900095145.1. Lineage (NCBI taxonomy): Eukaryota > Metazoa > Chordata > Mammalia > Rodentia > Muridae > Mus > Mus pahari. The sequence continues at coordinate 29,554,077 of NC_034593.1, forward strand.
CTAAGGTCTGAGGTCAAGGTGTTAGAAGATGTAGTGTCCAAGAGGGATCATTTTTATTATGTCTTCACAGCAGAAAAGGGTCAACAGCGGTTTGTTTGTTGAGACAAGGTTTTATGTAGTCCAGGCTGGCTTCAAACTTGCTGTGTAGCCAAGAATGTCCTTGAACCTGTGATACTTCTGCCTGCCCCTCCCCAGGCACTGGTATCATACCCCTGCTATGTCCCCCAGTGTATGTGGCAGAAGTTCTACTGACTGAGCTCATCCTCAGTTCCCCTTTAAGCCACTTTCAAATGGTGCAAGACTTACCTCCTGACGGCCCACCTCTCTTCTACAGCCTTAGGCTTCCCATCCCACAAGGATCCTAACCTTCCTTGCCTAAGACAAATGCCTTCAAAATTGTCTTTGCAATGTGTCTTCTCAGCCCGCCTCCAGAGATGGAGGGTGCTCATCTACTGGTCTAGTCTGCCACTCTCCGTTCTGAAGGCCTTCCATCTTTAGCCAACTTTATAGAGCTAGGTCTAGGTAAGCCACCTTCCCCTTTTCTTTCCCGTTTGTAGACTAGAGAGAAGGTAGGCTTCCTCAGCTCAGCGGGCTAGTAGCTATTACAGTTCTTTACACTTCCTATGAGTTGAGGGCCAATATTCACATAGGCAACAGTTGCTCAGCTTTCTCTCAAAAGCCTTGTTACTCATTGAGTAGCAGCAATCCTGTACATTGTTACCTTTATTTCAGAGGAGAAATCAGAAGCCTGGAGAAGCCAGGGACCTTGTCTGAGCTTATACAACTTAAATTTGCTAGAGTTAGGATGTCCAGGCTGAACTGACTCTACAGGACATGCTCAGTGCTGGGCTGCCCAGGTGGGTCAGATCATATTGGCAAGCATGGCCCCTGAGCTAGGGTTAATATTTCTGCTTTTCAGAATTAGGGATACTTCAGAATTGGGAAGCTCACGCTGTGTGCAAGGCACAGAGCCCAGATGCTTCCAATTCTCCTGGGTGTCCCTACAGGGTCCTAGGACACGGGAGGCTCAGGACTGCTTTGGATGTTAGTTAAGGCAGGATGGTTAAAAAACACCCAGATATCCATTCTGTTGAACCTCACAGGCCCTAGAGTGCACCTCTTTCCCCCCGTCTTATTGGAGAGGATTACTGTAATTAGCTTTCATCTTCATTTCAGAAATGCACACAAATAGAGAAGACTGCCCTGAGGCAAACTGTGCGAGTATCCAGTTACAGTCTGCTCTGATGATTTCAACAGCGTTCACGTCTATGAGGGGCGGGATGTGTGAATGCACTGTATTTACAAAGTTAACGCTTAGGGTAAATGCTTTCTACATCCGTTCCTGATTCTCTCCACACACTGCCCCCCTTCCAGAAGTGAAACTGGTGAATTTCCTTGTTTGTTTTTGGCCGAGATGAATTCTTGGAAAGAGAAATGTATGCATAGTATGGAAGGATGCCTTCTGTTCTTAAGAGTAAGAGTTTTTGATATTTTAAATAGTAACCCTTTGATATTTTTATAGTAACCCTTTGAAAATTTTATGCAACATATTTTGATCATATCCATGCCCACTCCTCTGCACACCGTCATTGACTTATAAAATGTCAACTGCTGCCTGCAAGGTGATGCAGCCTGCAAGGTGATGCAGCCTTGCTTTAACCTTTTCTTCTGGAGCCAGCACAGATAGCAAACACTCCATTTTAGTAAATGTGTTGACCAACTGTTTCTTTTTTTATTATATTTTTTATTAATTTTTAAAATGTATTCTTTGCTCATACATTATATCCCACCTACAGTTTCCCTCCTTCCCTCCCTCCCTCCCTCCATCCCTCCCTCTCCCCTCCCCTTTAAGCCTCCTCTCACCTCTACCCCTTCTCCCCTTCAGAACTGGGTAGGCCTCCCAGGGATCTCAGCCAAGTGTAGCATTTTGAGTTGCACTAAGTCTAGGATTCTCCCTTGGTATTAAGTTGAACAAGGCAACCCCCATAGGATGACAAAGGTCCCAAACACAGGCAAAAAAGCCAGGAGATAGCTCCTGCTCTCATTGTTGAATCCCACAAAAAGACCAAGCTACACAACTACATCATACATGTAGAGGGCCTAGGTCAGACCCGTGCAGGCTCCCTGGTTGTTTGCTCAGTTTCTGTGAGCCCCTGTGAGCCCAGGTTGGTTGATTCTGTGGGTTTTCTTGTGTTGTCTTTGACATCTCTAGCTCCCCACCCCAAAGGATTCCTTGAGTTCTGCAAGACTTATTGGCTGTGGGTTTCTGCATTTGCTTCCATCAGTTACTGGATGACGTCTCTCTGATAACCATTATGCTAGGTTCCTGTCTACAAATATAACAGAGTATCATTAGGAATCATTTCATTGACTTTTTTATTTTTTGCCAGTTGTGTTTGGTTCTATCCTAGGTTTCTGGCCTACCCAGGCTTTGGGTTCTGACCCTCCAGGCAGTGTCAGAGGTGGGCTCCCTCTCTAGACATGGGTCTCAAGCTGTCTTAGTAGTCATTGGTTGGCCATTCCCACAATTTCTGTATCACCTTTACCCTAGCACGTCTTGCAAGCAGGACAAATTGTAGGCTAAGGAGGTTTTGTGGCTGGATTGATGTCTCAATGCCTCCACTGGAAGTCTTGCCTGGTTATATGTAGGGTCATGGCTTCTGTGTCTGCTCCACCACAGGACTCAGGGAGGCAGGAGATGGGAAGTTGACTGTGCTTACTGTTGCTGGTCGGTGTTGGGCAGTGGGGAAGTCAAGGGACACCTCTCCTGGGATAGGGAAGTGCAGTATGAGTCGGAGCTGGCTGGGGGTCCCCGGGCCTGCAACCAGAGGCAGGGGCCATCTGGTTCTCAGGTGCAGCTGGGAGCCTCGGAAGAGCTGAGAACTGAGTGGGGGCATACAGGCCGGATCTGGCTCATGGGTGGGGGTGGGGGTGCCGGGGGGGGGAGGGGGAGCACAGAGAAGCCTTCTATGGGAGATTAGACAGCGGCTCTATAGGTGTCTTCTTCATGACGCCCCCATGGCAGATCCCAATGAAAGGAGACAGTCCATGGTTTTAAGGCATTTATTGTCATGGCAGAAAGTGGATGAGTAAAACCATACCCCACTTCCCAGGTTGGGCCCGAGGTTAAATACCTTCTGCAGGGAGGAGTGTCTGGGAAGGGGAGTTTATTGGCTAAGCCTCCAGGCCTTTAGGTACCTCATTAAAATGGAGATCTGTCTTTAGCTCGTGGGACCACAGGTTACCTCCTCTACCTGTGGAGGAGACTGGGGTGTCGCCCTTACATGACTGATGGCCACAAATCTGTGGAGGGCTGTGGCTAGTGACAGGGGCCTGTTGCCCTGGAACAGGCAAAATGCCTACCGTACCTTAGGCGTCTCTGGGGTTTCAAGTCTTAACTCAGCCGGGGACCAAGCTACCTTTCATAGTCCCACAGTTATAGGAGATGGCCTCTCTGTGCAGCCTAGAATGACCTTGAACTTGTCCTTGCCTAGCTTCTCCTCCTGAGTTCTAGGGTTACAAGCATGTACCACAGCAAGGGACAATCTTGATTGCCAGCCTGACTACATTTAGAGACAACTAGGATCCAAGCCACCAGCCATGGCTCTGAAGGATTTTCTTGGTAAGATCATTTGAGACATGAAGATCCACTGTACTGGACCACACTTTACTGTGGCAGTCCCCCCACATCCATAAAAGGACATGGAGGAAGAAAACTTATGCTTATGTATAATTTATGTTAATATTTCATATTGTTATAACAAATACGTATCATTTACTATACTGGTATATAAATCATTTACTATAGAAATGTATATAGTTACATGTGAATATGTGTATGTTATATTTATATATAATCAATTCTGTTCATTTAGAGAACCTTGACTAATACAGCCACCATGTACAGTTTTATAGGGCGCTGAGATGCCAAGGTTTTTTTTTTGCATGTTTTGCAAACATTTCCCCCAAGTTTAGTATTTCTGAGTAAGAACATTTGGTGCACAGCAAAGTGGCTTGGAACTTGTTCTTGAAAATCAGAAGAACACCTTATGCTTTTCATGCCTTCATCATCCTCTGGACCTCGCTGAGCTCAGCTTTCATTATGAAGTGCACATCACAAACTGGCGATTTCGTATAAAACCCCTTTGTAAAAGACTTTTAGAATAGACGCTGCTACAGAAAACGTGGGACAAGAAACCACCCGTATGACTCACTCCATTCTTTAAAAGTTGGAACTGATTTAGTGTTTCATCACTCCAGCAATGGTTTTGGATTTTTCAACAGCATCCCGTCCTATATATAAAGCAAAGAGAAATGTCACATTTCTGAGTTTGGTGAAGAGACCCTGCGTCTATGACTTCTGGCTAGCCTTGACGTCAAAGCTTTCTTGCCTTTTCACAAAAAGGAACTGCGTTCTGCTCCTCCATATCTCTCCCTGCCTTCCCTGCCTTCTCCCCTCTCCATGTCCACTCTTCTACTGAAGTTTAGCCAATCCAAGAATAAAAATTTCTCCATTTTCTGGGATTCAGTGTTTATGCAATTGACTCTTTCAACTTTGTGTAATCCAAGATCCTGTTTCACTCTGCACATGCAAGTGTGTGTGTCTGTCTATTTCGTACCAAGAGCTACCTTCGGTGTGTGACTTGCCTCAGAGCTATTTCCAGCTTCTTTGTTTTGTCTTGTATTTCTATTGTGGTCCCGATCACCAGCAATGTGATTAATGCACTACTTACTGGGGGCTTTGCTTCCTTTGTTTTTCTGATAATGCTAATTAATCCAACGTTGAGAAAAAAATATGTGAGTTCCAGCCCATACATGTCAGATTACAGGTGCGTTCCTCCTCCCAATTTGGCTTCAATTGAAGAGGAAAATAAGAGTAGAGCAGCGAGCAGGGTGGCCGCAGAAAGCTCCAGCAGAGGTTGTACTTCAGGGAGCATCCCAAGCTCGCAAAGCCAGAGGGAGCTCTGAAGGGAGAAAGTTTTGATTCACCCAAAATACTGCTTCTTGCAAGTTGCAGGTTCAGGAGATATTATTTAGGTTTGAGTGCGACAGACCCTCACTTTTCCAATGCAGACAGCAAGGCTGTCTGTCTGAGATGTGAGGACCAATCCCTCTCCTTCCTGTCCGAATGTCTCATGGTTCTTAGCCACATGCTGAGTTCCAGTTTAGAGGCAGAGTCTTAAGCCTGAAGTTGGCAGTAGCTGTGGGCTGTGGTGATGTTCATTCATCCTCTTCCACAGATCAAGGCTACTTGATGGACTTGGCCATTACATTCCATCAACATTTGACAATCTGTCAAATGTTTGATTTACCCTGTATTGTACTCATACCACATTTTCTCAGAAGACAGAGTGATCTTTGTTCCAATAGATGATACTTTCAAATTTATCTCTCTTCTTTAAAATCAAGAAGTCCTAGAGGTAAGTTTGCATTTCATTCTTCAGCTGGTTTTACAGAATAGAAGAGCAAAACGAAACTCCCTAGAGTTTCAGAACTGTTTCATATATAACTACAGTACACATAGGTATAGTGACTCATTCTTATAATCTCAGCACTTTGGAGGCTGAGACAGGAGGATTGCCTTGAATGTGAGGTTAACTTAGGTTATTGAGACCATACCTCAAAACACAATCAACCCAAACAATAACAAAAAAATATTAATTATTACTCTTGGTATTCTTTGATTTGTACAGAATTGTCTGCCATATCTATATCTATATCTATATCTACGTCTACGTCTACATCTACGTCTACGTCTACGTCTACATCTACATCTATATCTATATCTATATCTATATCTATATCTATATCTATATCTATATCTATCTATCTAACCATTAGGCTAGAATGTTTATCCCAATATGGAACATAAAATGTGACTGTGATGTGATTTCTCATTCAGCCATCCCTTGGGCATCTTGTTTTAATCACGTACCTCTGTCAGAATGCCAGGGTGGTGGTCGGAAGGTTGACGCTGCAGCTGGGTCAGTCAGCACTTTCCCTCCCCATCTCTGCATGGCCAGTGGTTTCTTTTCTTTCTCCTAAATAACGTGGCTGAGGGACGATCTGTATTAATATTGCCCCCCCCAGCAGAGACAGATTAGAAAAGCACACTGCATATAATTCCACACTTCTGTTAAAGGCTGCGCTTTTAAGTTTAAAAATTAACTTTGAAATTCAACTCATCTCAATAAAAGGTGAGAAACTTGGTCAGGTCCCAACCCTCTGTAAAGTTTGATTGAAGTGATAAATATGGATCCATCGGAAATACCAAATTTCTTTAGGAAAAGGTCTCTGTGGTTTGCCCTTCCCCATTCTCAACTGAATCTTCGTTTACTAGATTAAACCAGGAGGTCTCGTTGTAAGACAAAAGGCAGGAAGTCAAGTACGCTTGGCAATAGTTTACTCTTTAAAATGTAGAGTTATGGAATTTAATTTTCCATAAGGTAGGGTTTATGTTCGGGGATGGCTTTTATGAGTAGAAGTCACCTTAATCTAGCCTTTCAGTTATCAAACACTGATTCTCCTTTACTTCTAAGTTTCCTTAGGTCAGATGTTGTCAAGTTACATCATCGAGTTCATGTCACTCAAAAGTCGCCCAGTAAATTAAGCTACTCACAATACGGAATTCTACAATGAGACGTCTTGTTTGTAAAAGTTGACTGCAGATGCAAGGGATGCTGGTCTCTCCCCAGCAGTGTCCTTTCTTGTCACACACCATAGGACTGGTAAGAGTTCCTGCCCTTCTCTGAATGAAGCACATCTGTTATCACTAATATTAATCGGCAATTTGACATGACCTATAATGGGCATACTTGTCTAAATTAGATTGGTTTGAGCTGAGAAGACCCACGTTGTCCATGCATGGCACCGTTCCACAGGGTTGGGTCCTGCACTGAATAAAAGGCAGAGAACAATCCCTACTTTCTGCTTCTCCACATCGGATGCAGTGTGACCAGCTTCCCCACACTCCTGCTGCTGGGACCCTACCCACCATGATGCACAGTACCCTCAAACTCTGAGCTGCAATTAATATTTCCTTCCTAAGTTGCTTTTGTTGGTGCTTTGGGAGCTCTACTGAGACTCATTAAGGGAATCATTGTGTCCTTGTCAAAGAAGAGAAATACCTTCAGCCCTGGATGCAGACCCAGCATTAACACCCACTCCAGAGATCAGAACATTACATATTACTGTCTCTTCTCTTCCTCAATACTTAATCCAGCTAGGCCTGTAAAGAACCTGGTCAAGACACTGCCATCCAGGAAGGCCGATTCACCTAAAGCCATGCTAAGAATATAGGAAGAATGATTATCCATTCACAGAGATGATGTAGCTCTCCTTTGCAGAAGCTCCTCCCCAGTGGGCTTTCCAGAACTCCCACTATGTAGCTCCACAGAACCTGCCCACTATTCAGAGTTCTCAGAAAAGCGTAACCTTTTCTATCTGCTTCCAAAGCCTGTGCATGCCTTCTATGATGCTTGCCCATTCTGCCTCTGATCTCCTCCTCCTCCTCCTTCCTCTTTCCTCTTCCTCTTCTTCTTCTTCTTCTTCTTCTTCTTCTTCTTCTTTTTTTCTTTTTCTTCCTCTTCCTCCTCCTCCTCCTCCTTTTCCTCTTCCTCTTCCTCTTCCTCCTCCCCTTCCTCCTCTTCCTCTTCTGCTACTGCCTCTGGTTAGTTGCTTGCCTTATTGTTTTCTCCTCGAATTTTAATAAAATTATCCTTGAGTTTCCTTCTGAATACATTTGTATATTCTTTTATTAATGTGTCTAAGAACTCAAAGAAGGAGTCTCACACCTTTTCCCTGGTATAGCAAAACACAAGAGTTATCTGAATATTTTTGTGCACGTCAGAGCCATATCCACCTGATTAAGTTTTTAGAGTTGTACAAAAAAACCCCTCCATTTTTACTAATATAATTAACAAATTTAGTTCATATATGTTAAATATAGAGAATACCTGGGGGTTTGTGTCATATATATGCCCACTCAATTTATATAAACATGATTAACAACTGTTTTCAATAATTGGTTCATAAACATTTTTGCTTATTGCATATAAATAAAAGCCCTCCCCTTTGATTTTTAATTGTATGACACAGAGTGTTACAATGTAGCTCAGGCTGGTATTGAACCTTTGATCTTACTGTTTTAGTCTCCACAGTGCTGGGATTATAGGCCATACCATCATCTTTGTGATATTTCAAATCATCACAGAGCCTCATCTTTACAAAAAAATGATCCATAGGCTAGAACAGGAATAGTCCTGAAATTCTTCTTCCTTCTCATTTCTTAAATTCTCAACGTACATCAAACAGATAGCATTACATATCAGCTCCATAAAGTTTTCTAGGCATCTATTTTTGTTTAATATAGTACTTGCGTTCTTAAAATTAATTTATTTCCTGTATATGAGTGTTTTGCCTACATGTAATAATATGTGCACTGCATGCATGTCTGGTGCCTGCCTGCAGAATGTAGAAGAGGCTGCCCAGTCTCTGCAACCCTCATTACAGCTGGTTTCGTTTCACCCCGTGAGTGCTGGGACTCCAACTCTGGGTCCTCTGGTATTGCAGCCAGTGCTCCTAGCTGCTGAGCCATCTCTCCAGCACTGACTGCTTATTTTTTAAGGAGTAGAGGCTGATCTTATGTAAATGTTTTCAGTTTAAGAATCAATCCTCTCAGGCATAGAAATGTTTCTGTAGCATGCTGACTATCTCAGAGGAAAGCAACATTAACAATCTTATTAGAGACAAGATGAATCTTCCATTAAGCAACAGGCTCTTGAGACACAGAAACACAGTATTGGCTGATGCTTTCACGTGATACTAAATTAGATACAAATTGCAGGTAATATTTATGAATTTTCTGGAATTAAAAAGATATTTTTCCTCTGCCGGGTAATAGATACTTGGGATACCTTTCCCTCTCTTTTATGAAGTTATCTATTCAGCTTGAGCAAAGTTCAGAAGTAAAATTAGCTCCCAACAGAAGGAATTCATTCAGAAGGAAAATACATTTGATTTTCAATGATTCTGTCCACTCCTGTTTTTCACTCACTTAAAATGGAGGTGTAACAACATTTAGTGGTATTACATTGTATTCTTTTCTACTACAATGATCTTTGAGCATGTGAAAGTATGAAACTCTCCACCTGACCATCTTCATTCATAGAAATGCATGCTTAGAAAGCTTTGATCCCAGGAACTATTCAATATGGATGACTTTCAGGGCAAAAATAAAAATATAAATAAAAAGACAGGGCACAAAATCACATGCCCAACACATTTATAGAGATGTGAAGAGGAGTGTCAGAAGCCTGTTCACCAGCATATTAACCATGATTGTGACGGTGACAGCTACGAACACTAATTTTTTCCCACTCTTTCTGTAGTTACCAGATTTTATATATAATGAGCAGATGTGATTTTATGATATTGGGAGGCTTCATGGAAGACAACCAGCATGAGTCACATTTTCAAGTCATGTTGAAAGTCTTCTCCCAGTTTCCCCGGGGCTCATTTAAGCCGCCTTAGCAGGTGTCTGGGAGCTGGGCTGGAGAGGAGGTGGCTGGTGTGTGGGAAGAAGACAAGGAGGATGATTAGAAGAGTCTGAGAGCAGGAGGAGGGGGGCTCTGGTTTGGGGGGGTTCTGGTTTGGGGGATGAGACCCGTTGATTCCAGTTTAGGCCCTAAAGACTCCCACCATGGAATTTTTTTTTTTTTTTTTTCATTTTTAGGCACGATCTCATGTAACCCGGGCTTGCCTCAAGCTTGCTAAGTAACCAGTGATGAACTTGAATTTCCGATCAGGGCTGGAATTACAGGCTTGTGTTACTACATCTGGATCCTGCAGCGACGACCATTGAACCCAGGGCTTTGTGCATGTCATGGCAGTCCTCGCTCTGCCAACGGTGCTGCTTCCTCGGCAGTACACTACAGCAGACTGCTCACCGCTTTTGGTACCTGACTCACAAACCTTTCTCATATCCCAGGAAATGAAATGAGCTCCCTCTTCAAGTGTCAGCAGAGCTGTGACAACTAACCTGTATTGCGCTTTTAATTTCCTGGTAGTAAGTGCAAGACAACAGGTCCTTACCCTGTGTGAGTTTCTGTCCTGACCTTCTTTAAGGAGCAATAGTGAATTTTAAGTGTGTGCCAAATAAAAACCCTTTCCTCCCCAACTTGCTTTTCGGGCACAGTGTTTTGTAGCAATAGAAACTCTAAGACACTGGTTGAGGTCAGTTCTTAAGTTCAGTTCAGTTTATAGCGAGTTTTTTACATAACCCCATCTTGATGTAGTATTTGTCACCCCCCGGGAGCACTAGAGGAGTGTCCCATGGGTACAGAGGATAGGAGCCAGCAGTAACTGGCTAAATTCCACACGAGACAACCAACCTAGAAAACAACGGCCTGCTCACTTTCAGTTTTCTCAGTGATGGATGACATCAAATACGACTCTAGCATTGCTTCCGGAAACCAAAGAGGGGTCTCCTAACAGAAGCTTGCATCTCGGCCACGAAAAGTTTAAGTATAAATATGAACAACTTTTATATTTTTTTCTTAGAATGAATGAAAAATACTATTTTACAGACCCTGTATCTTCTCAGGTGGAATAAAAATGTAATAAAATCAAGTGATAATATTTAGTTATCTCATTCATTGGTTGATTTCAGGACAGAATTAGAGAATTGAGCCAAGTCCACCGTTTGCCACAAACTTCTCGTTAGCCTATTGCAATCTTCTTCATTCCACGTCCTATGGAACGGAGGGGAACTGAGCTGAGGAATTGCCATCCACAGTCCACGTTCCCACCATGCTCCTGCAAGATTAAGACCTTTGAAGCCTGGGCTTTGACAGCCATTCAGATTTGTAACCTCTTAAGAAAGTCAGCAAATGTGCTTTTCCTTCCCGTCTCCTCTGAACATGCACGCATACATATGTACATTCAAGAGGAATTAAGGAACAAAGAGAGACAAAAACCTGCATAGGAACTAATGTTGAACCAAGTCTTTTTCTGGAGGGATCGGGTTACGGACAGGTCAGGACACTGAGCGGTGGTGAATTCCTTCTACCTCCCATCCCTTTCCCTACGCGGAAACATTTAACACTTTGACCATATATACAGATGCTTCTTCAAACTCCAGAGGGGCCGCACTGTGCAACCAGAAGAGACCCTCTGTTTCTTTGGAGCTGTGTGGAATGCAGCTTCATTCGATCAGTAAAACTATTGAAAGCGATATTTAAAACAAAGGACGGGTCAGTAAAATTATTGAAAGTGATATTTAAAACAAAGGAATCGAACAAAGCTGAGGTTGAGTGATCTGTAAGGTTGGTAAGGAGTGTGTATTCACACCACAATTTCCCATGTCCCTTCGCTCTGCACAGGAAGGCCCAGCCGTAGACTGAGCCAGCAGGCCATTCTCGAAGCTTTGATTCCCTGCCTTGTGACACCATTCAGCCGATGGCGTGTGTCACTCATGTTTACCCTTTTCACACAAGCCCTCAGAAGAAATACCACTTTGTTTTTGGAGACAGACGGTTTGTCTGGCGGAAGTAGGTTCAAGTTTTGGCAAAGATTTGCGGTAAGATAGAATGAAAAGCTACCAAAATGGTATTAGGAGAAGAAAGAAGGCATGACCTCCTAGATGCTAAGCACGCCTACCTCAGGTTCAACAAGCCAGGGAAAAGGAGTATTTTCCACTGTATTCGGCCTTAGTCTTTCCCTGCTTCAGCGACTATTGTATCAACACCAAAAGAGCTTGTCATTGAGTCTTCATGAGACCCTTATTAATTAACATGAAATGAGCTTTGAAAAAACACTGTAGTACAAATGACCGTAAGTAGATTTTCCCCTAACCCCAGCAGCCACTTGGGTTCTACACACACACTGTGTCCTGTGTCCCCATGGTCTCACCCCAAAGCTCCGTGCACTGCTCTCCAGTTCTGCACTCTTGGAATCAGGGCACATCCCGGATTTAGGTTTCCAAAGTCTGATTGGGATGTAGCCCCGCTAAGCTGATGGCTGCATTGAAACTCAGATGACCATGGGGCATCCTGGTGTCTGCCAACCAGAGCTGCACCAGGTGACCCGTGATAGGGTGACATTCTCATATCCCCTTCTAAAAAGTTCCAGGGTGGTTGCAATGTCCCACAGGCCATTGGAGAGAGAGGCTGGGCTCAGCCAAGCCAGCTATACATTTCTACTGTTCACCCTTCTTGGGTTTGTGTGTGTGTGTGTGTGTGTGTGTGTGTGTGTGAATACCTGAAAAAGTAGGCGTGGTGGACCAAGCAACATAAAGTACAGCTCTCTTCTCCTGGTGTGTCGAAGGCATGGCTGCCACTCTGTCGTTCCTTATGTCGCCATGAAACCCCAAACAGAACCCCCAACATGTGTCTCTCTCTAAACGGTTTACTCTGACCACCAGGGCATGTGTGAGGAAGGGGTTCCCAATGCCACCTGCTCACAGAGGGAGAGAGTGACCAGGTTACAACTTAATCCACCAAGGAGACACGGTGTGCCCAAGGCAGTGGCTTCTATTTGACAGAAACTATAGTTAGAGCCTGCTATAGTTAGCTATCTGTTAACCCCCCCCCCCGCCCCTGCTTTTTTTTTAAGAGCAAGCACACACGCTGGGTAGTTCCAACTCAGGGTGCTAAGAGCTCCGCCCAGAGCCCACCCTTCAGATTGCCCATATGCACAATGTTAGGATGGTTTCTCTTTGCAGATAAGGTCACAAGGCAGAGGGACAACATTTTTTATTTGAGACTCTCAGCCTGCAGAGGGATAGCCTGCAGGGACAATGCCATTTCCCTGAAGTCCTCAGTCTGGTGACAGAGCCAGCTTGAGCTTCTTTTGTGGCAGCAGTGGGAGGAAGTGAGTGAGCTACTGCTGTATCCTTCCCTTCTCTCCATCCTTCCCTTCTCTCCATCCTTCCCTTCTCTCCATCCTTCCCTCTTCTCTCCATCCTTCCCTCCATCCATCCTTCCCTCCTCTCCATCCTTCCCTCCTCTCCATCCTTCCCTCCATCCATCCTTCCCTCCATCTACCCTTCCCTCCTCTCCATCCTTCCCTCCTCTCCATCCTTCCCTTCTCTCCATCCTCCCCTCCTCTCCATCCTTCCCTTCTCTCCATCCTCCCCTCCCCTCTCCATCCTTCCTCTCCATCCTTCCCTTCTCTCCATCCTCCCCTCCCCTCTCCATCCTTCCTCTCCATCCTTCCTCTCCATCCTTCCTCTCCATCCTTCCTCTCTAACCTTCCCTCCATCCTTCCCTTCTCAGTTCTTCCTCCCCTTGGTTGCAGGATGAGCTTGATTTATCAGGTGTGGCCTGGATCCCAAGCACATGTCCCTATATTCCTACCTGGACACCAAACAACACCATAGTTCCCTCTACTGCGCCCTGCTTTCTGCCACGCTTATTTTTCTAGCCTTGTGATCTTAGTTCTGGGTCTTATCTGAGCAGTCCTCTTTTGTTCCTGCTAGGTCCCCTCTCTCCCAGCCCAACCCCTGACACAGCATGGGAAGTAGGTGGATTTAGGGGACGCCTCAGACAAGGCTCTGACTACTTAAGACAGCACAGCCTGGCCTAGGAGTCACTAGATTGTGGTTACTACAGAATTCGATAATTCGGTTGGCTTATGAACTTAAATGGAAATAGCGGCATTTGAAGTTTCACTGGAGAACCTGACTTTTCCTCTACCTTTAATAAAACAAAACAGTCATACTCCAGCATCAGTGACACCGACACCAGCAGTATTATCACATTCCAAAGCATCTGTTGGTTACATCTGAAAGCCCTTTCCCTCCCTCACACTTGCGTGGCTACCACCAGCTCTTATCATTTAATCTATTAAGAAAGTAGCATGTACGTTATCATGTAAATATTTGATTTAGAATACATCAGTAATAAAATCTAATATAAAATACATTTTATAGTATAAAACTCTTTAGGTTTTTAAAGTATATTTAAAAGCATTTTTTTTTCCTGAGCTAGGTTCAGGGGGATTGCTAGGTAACCCACAGGGTCCACAACACAATGGCCAGAGGGCAGTAGTAGCTCTATCTAATTCAATCCCAACATTGGCCCAGTGCTCCCAGGACTCTTCCAGGTACCCGTAGCGCTTCGGAATGTGCCCTCTTCCCGAGCCATTGTCCACCAATCACCAGTGGCTGACAGGCTTGCACAGAAATTATCGCTCCTCATAAAGAGGAAGCATTTGTGAACTGCTGAGGGGTCAAACGACAGTTCTAAGGATGCTCACATCTTGTTTGAGTGTGTCCCACGGTCCTCACATCCTGCTCCTTCATCTAGGTATTTATATACATTTTTTATGTGGTTTTTTTTTTCTTTTTCACAAAACACATTTTGATCATGTTTTCCCTGCCCACAATTCCTTCCTCCAGGAAACTCTCCACCTCTTCCCACACTCAACTTTATGTTCCTTTTCTCTTTCTCCTTAAAACAGTCAGACAAGAAGCAAACCAAAACACCACCAATGGAAACAGGAACACACACACACACACACACACACACACACACACACCTGCCAGAAAACCACAAAACCAAAACTCAAAATAAACAAGCAAAAGACAGATAAGACAAAAATGTCTGTAGTTCTCCACTGGCATGGTGCTGAGTAAGTGAGAGGCTGCCTGAAGACACCTCTAAACCAAAACTGACAGTGATGTCTGCCAAACTCCTCCCTGCCCTTCTTGCGCCTCTGCGCCTGCTCTCTCCTCTGGCAAAAGCACCTTTCACCATGGTATTTCCAAGCCTGACTGAAATGCACCTCCTCCAATGGCCTGACAGAGTCATTTGTGAACAGGAATGAATCTTGCTTTCATTCCGTCAATCTTCCTACATTCTTCCCTGCCTACTCCACGGCTTCTTAGACCCCCTTTTCACTGAGGGGAGCACCATTGAACTCGTGTTGCATAAATAAAGCCTGCTGTGTTGCCTAAATACACTAAATCCTTTTTTTTTTTTTNTTTTTTTTTTTTTAATTTCAAGATGCTGGAGACTACTAGAGGAATTCCCCCAGAGGAAAATGAGAGAAAAGGCCCAAAGTCAGGGAAAGTACGAGAGTGTTGCCTAAACACTGCACAGGAGCTCTGAGGAAAGCTCAGACAGGGAGCTCCAAGCCCCGGGCAAGGATAATGACATAAGAGCCTATCCCTGGACGAGGTGAGCAGAGAGATGTGACAAGCAGGTGACAAGCAGAGGCTGCCCCAGAACATCAGGGAAGCCTACAGGTCAGGTCAGGGAGACACCAACAGTGAAGAAGGATACAGGAGAGATCTCAGGGGTGGGTTCCTTCTCCAGACCCGCCCCCCCCAACCCTGCCACCATCAGCAAACCTTTATTGAAGTCCTGTTGTGAACTGGGCACAGAGCGAGACACTAGATGAGTCTGTCTGCGGAAGATGGGCTGTGGAATGACAGACTGCTGAGGCAGTAGCTGGAGAGCTGTGTCTCTACTTTACAATGGAGTGTGGTTGCTCAAAACCAGGCAAATGTCATTTTGGGGGGAGCGGTCTACACAAGCCATGTTTCTCTCCTAGATATACATTGGTATGGGCTGAATCACCACAGCTTTCATTCCAAGGGACATGCCAGGGGTTGGAGGCTGGAGGTTAGTGTCGCCACAGCTGAAGTCAGCCTTGGTGAGAGCACCTATAGCTGTGATAGGCAGGATTAGGTTTCTACAAAGAAGGAGAATCTGGCTCAAAGATAGATTTGTTTATTTATTAGTGCGTGCGTGCGTGCGTGTATACCCTCACACACTTGCATTATTGGGAATGTGGCTATGAGATTAGCTGTTCATGGTCTCAAAAGAACCCAGACTTAAGTCTGTGAAGGAGAAAGAAGTCAATGAATCATGGGATGCTGAGCAAGTGGCCAGTAAATGGGAGAGATTACAGGATGGGAAATAGCATCTCTCATCCGAGGCCACTTCTTTAGCTACAGAGCTTTCTGCTAGAGTACCATCTACTAAGTTAGGCATGGCCTCTGGCTCCCAGGCCTCTTTCTGAAACAGAAAGACTTGTCCAAGTGCACCCAGCAGCTGGGCAGAGGCAGAACCCAGTCTTTGCATCTGTCTTCCGGTCACTTCTATTCACTTCTTTATCGCCTCCTGCTCTCAGGAAAGCCAAGGCTCCCTGTAAGGGAAGAATCCAAGTGTATCAGCTACTTCTCTCATTGTCTCATAACAAAATACCTGACAGGAAGCAACTTAAGGAAGGAAAGATTTGCTTGCCTCACAGTCTGTGGGTTCAGCCACCACATGGGAAGGCACTTGGCAGGCACAGGAAGCAGCCGGTCCCCTGTGCCTGCAGTCAGGAAGCAGGGAGAGATGATGGCTGGTACTCCACTTGCTGTCTCCTACGCTCTCAGAGATGGTACCACCCATGTTCAGGACAGATCTTCCCACCTCAAACTCAGTCTGGACATTTCCTCACAGACATGCCCAGACACCGAGAGGTGGTGTAGATCCTGCCAAGCTTACAATACGTGTTAACCATCGCTCAGGGGTCCAGGCTGAGGCTGTACTTTCTCTTGCTGTATCATCCACAGAACAGATTCTGTATCCACAGAGAGATGCAAACCAAGCGTGCAGCATCAAGAAGTGGGATGGAGAGGGAGGGGGGATGAAGGAGAGGTAGGGATCTAGACTAGGAACTATTGTGGGAAATAATAAAAAATAGACCGGCAGGTTCCTGCACATGTGCCGGCAACTCTCTGCCCTGAAATGAACATGTAGGCTTCTAGGGACACCCCCAGCAATGGGTGGACCATATGGCTCCAGCAGGGTGATCTCAACTGGGCAGTCTCTGCAGTCCCTCTGGCTCTGTCTCTACCCACCAGCTCTCCGGCAGGACCAGAGCTCCTGAGTTTTCTTTGTGACCATGCCAGCCCCTTGTATTGACCATCCACCCCATGATCAGGCACCACAACACCCATTTCCCCAGTACAATCAAAACTCTTAAAGCTTATAATTAACCAATTAGATTTATGTATCAATAAATTCTCAATTTATAAGATGCCAATACAATAATCTCAGAACCAATTGATAATGCTAAAAGTTTTATCCCACTTATTCTAACCTTATGATATCATACCTACCTATGGCTGGTTAAAGTCATGCTGGTTCACATCCACCTCCATTTTGGCCTTCTTCCTCCTCTGCAACTCTTAGCTCCGCCTCCCTTTCCCCTGTTCAATCACAGACTTCCTGCTACCCTAATGTAATTGGACAGGGAAAATCCTGCAACAAGGAACTGAGTGAGCTAGGGAGGGCCACACAGGCATGGGCAGAGCAGCTAATCCTACAAATAAATGTGTCAGGTGAGAGCCATGCTCAATCTCAGACCTCCATCCCTGGGAAATGTGGCTCAGTAGAAGGGAACAGAAATGCAGTGCCCTTTGTGGAACTTTGGTACAATGCTGAACATGCAGATTTCATAACACACAGGGCATATGTTTATTCTCTGCATAATATACATGTTTATACAGGGAAGAACTCAAGTATGCTTATAAGATAGCATTCTCTTGCTTAATTTCCAGCACTTAGAACTGGTTTTAGGTATAGAATTTATTGTTTCTGCTATTAAAGTCAGATACAATTTATTTTTGTTGTACTATTTATGTACTTTTACATTATTTCTCCTGGGCATGTGACATCTCTTTCAAGTTTTGATATTTTTTAAAGAGTTTTTTTTAAATACAGAAATGTTTTATAGCCTTATTTATTATTTATACAATAAATAATATTATATAAATATTATGTACCCCTTAGTTATTGGTTGGTACATGAAGTTTCAAGAAATTTAAAACGTAATCACCCAATGGTATTTATATATTGCAAGGTTAGACTATTTATGTGGGTAGTCAAAGATATCCAGTCAGGCAGGGAGGGACCTGCTGACTAACCTGGCCAGAGAGAAGCCATGAATTCTCTTTCTTCTCCTCCTCATTCTTTTTCTCCAAGAAAAGTGCTCGGCTAGACATACATTTATTTATTTATTATCTGCCACAGTGCAGATGTGGCAGTCAGAGGACAACTTGTATGGGGTGAGTTGTCCCTTTAGACTGACCTCGGGTCGTCAGGCCTGGCAGCAAGCACCATTGCCCCTGAGACATCTCGCCTGCCTGGCTCTCTTTCTTTCTTTTTTTTTTTTTTTAAGTTTTATCCTACAATAACTTTAGATTTACAGAGGAATTGTGATGAGCACCTGCACAGTTTCATCCAACCAGTTTCCCCACCAACAGCCTCTTCGAATTGGATAATCCGGTCACGACTGGCAAGCTAGTCTTCAGTTCGAGTTTCCACAGACTGTACCCAGCACCTCTTCTCTCTCCCAGGAGCCATCTGGCACCCAGTGGTGCAGCCGCTCACCCTTTGGCCTCTCCTGGATGGGGCTGTTTCCGAGGACTCCTGATCTTTAGACAGTCACAGTGTCAGAGCTTACTACTTACCTGTTTTGCAGGATGCCCTTCAATACAGATCTGTGCTGGTCATGTTTTCCTCATAATTGGAATGTGTTGGAGGTCTGGGGAGGAAAACCACAGATGGGAAAATGAGCATCTCTTCAGAATCGGTTCTGACAGCAGGAGAATGTCCCCAGCACACAAAGGCACTCACTCGTGGCCAGCCTTCCCTCAATCCTTGAACCTTCTTCGGGCTGTTAGCAATGTGAAAGAATTTATCAATGGAATGTATTTGTCTGTCCTGGTTCCTGACTTGAGGAAAGTTATGAATGAGCAGAAAAACAAGCATGACAACTAAGTGGAAAGGGGCTTTGTCCGTGATAGTGGTAACAGATGGGGTTTCTGTACCCAGGTTTCTTCCACTGGATCCTATGGTCTTCTATGCTCTCCACTATGGTGATGAAACTCTGAGCCATGGATCACTGCTGTCTCCGGTCTAGCTGAGTTTGATCATGGGGGCAGGAGAGAAAGAGAAAGAGAGAGAGAGAGAGAGAGAGAGAGAGAGAGAGAGAGAGAGAGAGAGAGAGATGGGTATGGACTCCCAGCTGGGCTCTCTCCTGTATACCATCACTGGGGCTCACTCTGTCTCCTGAATGAAGGTTTTGAATGCCAACTCTCCTCTCTGGCACTCTCTATGGCAGAAACCAAACTTCCAGCTTCCTAAGTTCTTTATTTAACTCTACACAATTACTCATTTTGAGTCAGTTTCTGTTTTTCATCCAGATTTAATTCATGTAAGGCCTAGGGTTTGATTTCCACAAGTGTGAAGATAAAAAAAAAAATAGAAATAAAAACTAAAATATTTTGTTAGAACATAACAATGCACTGTCTTTCTGTGCAGCCCTGGGATCAACTAATGGAGCTTCAATTCTGCATCTGATTACTGGTCACCTGCAGGTGACCATAGTTGGGTTGTTAATCCTCTCTCTGTCTAAAAGTTCTCATTCGCTAAGGGCTGGTCTGATAATTAAATTAGTACAGGTTGAGTCTTTTAAGTTGTGCTGACCACAGAAAAGATTCAAATAGCAACTATTGTCTTGTGTGCCATCCCATCAGACCAAAGTCCAGCAAATTTGCTCTGGTGGTAGTCAGACAGTTTACAATCTTATTCCTTTACGCGGTTGATGTACTTGTCTGCCTTAGGTATTGCTAATAGGTAAAAATAAGATTTAGTCAGAGATCGATAAATAAAAATAAGTAATTGGTGTTTGCTTTTTATGTTTGCATAACTGCCAAAAATTTGAGCATTTCATAAGCCAAAAAAGTATTCACTGAGCTAAGTTTCCTGAAGACCCCTGGATAAGTCTCAAGGAGAGGAAAGGAAAGGGACTGCTTATTCATCAGTTGCTGCAGCCCCCAGCCATCCACAGCTACCCTACCAGAGATGGAAAGAAACAAGGAACACCTCCAGCATGTCTTTTACAGGACGACCCACCCATACATTATTTTTTTTCTTCAAATATTTCCAATCCACACAATGTTTTGAATTATCCAACAATACATTTTTTCCCAGCTTCTAAGCTGCAGGCTCTCCTGAGACATAAATCAATACGCACAGGCATATATCCCTATGTGATTTTTAAACTGCTGTACAGTCAGATGCAGTTGGCTGAGATGGCTGTGTAACCCCGTGAACTGATGAAGTAAACATTTGCCCTGCTGGGAGGTGGAAGGCTTCCAGGGCTCCAAGCATACACCTGCAGAAAGCGGTGACTCACTACGGAGTCGGCCAGCAGAGGCAAGCCAGCAGAAGGCTGGATGGAAGGATGCGCTTGCCTGCCGGTTCGCTCTAGCTCGCCCAGAATAATGACAGCAAGGACATTTCCAAATAGCTCACCCGGCACAAAGTGGGGGATTATATAGCATGCATGTGGCGGCTGATTTCCTGATAGGATCCACCGAACAGGACATTGCATGTTTTATGGGCTGGGGCTGATTAGACCATAAGACTTAAAATATGTAGCTAAAGTGGTTGAAAAATAGGCTTTGGAAGTTCAGATCAAAGCATTACAGGGGGTGATTAGATAAATAAAAAGTTTAAGCCTAACTGAGCAAATAATTGCACATCCCTGAAACCCTGGTTCACAGGATTGGTCATGTGACTCACCCAGGTGCAGGTGTCTTTCTAAGAATATTCCTTTTAATTTAAATTGTACATCAAAAGGAAAAACCTGGGTGCTGACCAGCGAATAGTTCTGTTTGTATAAGAAAAGCCTCTTTAAAATACTGACAAAAAATATATATCCCTCATTACTGAAAGAGGCAAGTTTCTCCCTTTTTCTCCATTCTCAGTCTATAGTAAAGGATTTCTTTTTTCTTCTTTCATGCATACTAATAGAGCTCACCTAAGAAAATTCTGGAATATTTCTGCAGCCTTATCCTGTCCATTCTTATTAAAAGAAAAAGAAAAGGCCAGACTCAAGTTGATGTTAAAAGCATATTCTGCTATTTTTCTAAAGAAAAATATGTCACCAAGGATATCCATCTTTATGTCTAAGCTCAAAAACCGAACAAAACAGCCCAAAGCATTTGCACAGGCTGAGTGTGCGTGCATCAAGTACTAGACACCAGCGATGGGATGCGACCCTCCTGACATGCCCAGAGTCAGGGTTCCACATTGCTGTTTGATGCGCAGGAACTGAGGCACACCTACAGATTTAGTAACACATCCCAAAGTTCCAGGCTGGAAAATGGCAGAGCGGTGCCCTATCTATGCCTGAAGCTGGGTTTTTTCCCACCACAAAATATTTCTGGGGCGATTTGTACCGGAAAAGGCATTGAGACATCATCTTACTAGTTCTGGTTGCTTACGGCAATCCCCTTGCCTCTGCATTCTGGGTGATAGGAAGACAAGAGCACTCCACCATGCTGGGCTCTTGGAGAATGTATAAACCTCACTCAAACATTAGCTTCTGTCTGGGTTCTGCAAATAACAACACCTAGGTTTCTCGCATTGTTAAGGGTCAGCCTTGGCTCTTTCCTTCACACGAATTTCCAGGATCGTTTTCCTCTTTGAACACGAGAGATCTGACCAGGAGCCACATGCAGTGGAAAGAGAGCAAGCAGATGTGTGGAGCTGCTGAGCTTCAGGTCTGTGATTTGCTCACCAACTGGCCAGGCGGTAACTTGACAACAAATATTGGTGGCTGGGGTTCTCAGGAAGCTTTTGTCCCTATCTCAGAACCATCCGTTTTCCCAAAAGCAATCTTTATCCTGCAATAATCCCCCTTCCTCCGTGATGATCAAACGGGGGAGAAATACAGAAATTACGAATACCCGTGGCATCTTTAAGTCAGTGCAAGCTTTCCAGGTTGTCCACAAGCCAAGTTTCACAGCTTTACGGGCAGTATTTTCACACCTTAATTGACTTCCCAGCTAGAATCAGTGCTCTCCTCTGTTGACGCAAAGGTTTCTGCAGTGGGGTGCGGCTTTGTATTTCACCACCTTCACAGAGGGCAAGGGCAAGAAACAGGTTAGTGCAGAGACAGCCAGTTGGACAAGCCTGGCCCGAATCCCAGCTGTGTGACTCCGAGAACCCCACTCATCTCTCTGTGCTTCAGTTTCCTTTCAGGGCCCAGTCTTGGTCCAGGGTTGCTATCATGAAATATCATAGATCATGTGACATGACAACAGAGCCACAACAGAGTCCTCACACTTCAGATTCTGCGGGTCCAAGATCAAGGTGTCGGCCAAGATCCTGGAAAGGGCTGACTTCTTTCTGTCTTGCAGGCACACCTGAGAGGAAAGAGAAAAGAAAGGAGATAGAGGTAGAGATAGACAGACAGACAGACAGACAGACAGATGGGTGGTTGGATAGATAGGTAGATAGATAGATAGATAGATAGATAGATAGATAGATAGATAGATAGATAGATAGATAGATAGATAGATAGATGTACCATCATACAAAGAGATTAACTTCATCAAGGACACAACCCTATGTCATCATGTTGTCATCTGACTCCAATAATGTTCCAAAGTTCTGGCCCCCTAACTCTCAAGGTTCAAACTTTAAAAAATAAGTTGTGGAGGAAACAACATTCAGTCTACAACAGGAGTCATCTGTAAAGCAACTGGTAAGGACTCACACACATTAGACATTACTGTGGCCACAGAGACAATAAAACTAAGGGCATAGGCCTTAACACGTTAAAGAACACATATGTGCCCATTCTGATCTTTACAAAGGGACAAACATCTGTTGTGACAGACACCAGATTACCATTCCCAAAAGGCACAATGGAACAAAGACCACATTGCTTCCTTCAAGTCTCCCACAGACGTAGGAAAATCTCTTCCAGGAAACTCCCCCTGGACATCAGTAGGCGTGGTAGGGCAGTGATAGGCTATAGACATGCACACCAGGCATGCAGTGAAAATTAACAGAAAGTTAAGAGCATTCATGTGGTAGAATTACTGACTGTGAGTTCGGGTGAATCATTCATCCCTCCTCAGCTACTCTTTCTTCTGTGTGAAACAGAATAATATTAATTTGTTTACTACTTTAGAACATTCATTTTATTGTATTAAAGAATCATTGTTTTCATTATATGCTTAGTGTGTCCAAGGCCAAGTTCTCTATGCATGTTCTCTGGGAAGAACAGAGCGGCATTACCACAGTCACAACAGCGAATCATCTATCTTATATTTCACATGTAGTTCACAACTACAACCAGTCAGCTGAAGTATTATTAGAGCAAAATAAAACATTTGTGGAGTCAGCTGCCTATAACTATACAAGCAAGATTCATTTAGTGTCTTTAGATGTGTTTCTCAACCTATGGTTATGAAGTAGCAACAAAAATAATTTTATGGTTGGGAGTCACCACAACGTGAGGAATGGTGTTAAAAGGTCTCAGCATTAGGAAAGTTGAGAACCACCATCCTAGAACAAGCAACCAAGGCCAACAGTGTGTACTATGGGAAAGGCTCTGTACTTTCAATACATTATCTATAAAATGGCCAAGAGCTTAACAAGCAGATGCAACACACAGAAGGCACGGCTTCATGAGAGAGCAACAGATATAGCAAGGGCAGCACGGACATCTCAGGAACCAGCTGGTCAAGGAACCTTCCAGTCAATAAGCAATGCACATTCAAGGCAGAACAGAGTAACAAGGAAAATTTCCCCCAGAGCAGTTCTGCCCAGTTCCCACATATAGTCAAAACACAGTCTCCCGTAGGCCTGTTTTCTTCTCCCCAAAGCACTTTTCCACATTTCATGTATTGCACAGGGATACAGCTTCAAAGAGAAGTTTTAGAATGGATGCGTACTTGCTTTTCCTAAATTTGGGTTCAGTCCTCAATGAATGTTAGTGATAGGAGTGAGCCCTTGAATGTCACGGTCAGATAGA
Source organism: Mus pahari (assembly GCF_900095145.1). Lineage (NCBI taxonomy): Eukaryota > Metazoa > Chordata > Mammalia > Rodentia > Muridae > Mus > Mus pahari. The sequence goes on from NC_034593.1 coordinate 29,577,912, forward strand.
GTGGCGGTCTCAGACTCAGCCTAGATTTTGTTCTGTTGACCTTCAACAGGATACTATCCATGAATGTGCCTTGCCTTCTTGGAACAACTATTTTAAAAACAGCAAAAGGCTAACTTAAAGGCACCAAGAAAAGGCCTAAAAACATTTCTGACATATATAGTGAGAGACTTCAATCTTAAAACACAGCAGACAACAATTTTACCAAGTTCAAATTAAAGGTGGACCCAAGAAACACCATCCACTAAATTATGAAGGAAGAATGTGTGTGTGTGTCTTATATGTGCATACATGTGTTTATGTGCAAGAACTTGTGCTTTTACAATGAAGTTGGCTACTGTGTTATTTGACCACAACAGGGTAGGATGACCAAATTCCTAATGATGTCTCATGGATACATGGCGAGTGTCCGAAGTTAATCATTTGTGCTCCCCCAAAGGGCTATAGTGTGCCAGCTAGCACTGCTTACCATCCTGCTGACTCTGACCGGCATCCCAGCTGAACCTGATAGGCTGACTCACAGCCCTCTCTGCAATTTGCTTGTCCCTTATTCTCAAAAAGCATAGCTTCTCAGCCCCCAGGGACTCTGAGGATAGTCTCCAAACGTGCACCTCAAAGTGCAAACGCACAAAAGATGCTGAGCATGGCTAGGGAGGGATTCAGGCCCCACTTAAGAATCGTTCATAAGGAGCTGAGCTTATCAGTTGGTAGAGTGCCTATAGGACCTGAGTTGATACGTAGCACTTGTTTACTCGGCCTGGTAGTACACACATGTAGTCTCAGGACTTGGGACATGGAACAGGGGAATCAGGAATTTAAGGCTAGCCTGGACTTTATGAAACCCCATTTCTCTGCAAAATTAATTAATTAAAACTTCCTTTGTTACGACCAAGCAGAGATTCCAAATCTATAAATCAAGAAGGCCTTAAATTCTCAAAGGTTAGTGGTGCCTTCCACCAATATGCACTCAAAATACAGCTTCAGTGTTGAGGAAAACATAAATATGAGGTCTTCTAAGCTAAAACTGCTTCCTTCTTTTGTCTATTGGCTTCCGTTTTTGTTGTGCTATTATTATTGTTGCTTTTCGTGTTGGTGTTTTTAATGTTTGTTCTCCTTAACACCTCTACTTTGCTCAACAATCCATCACTAATTTAGATGGAGGTTCAGCATCTTATGCATACTCAATACGGAAGGCTGCTGGCCCTGAGAGGGTCCTGCAGGTCCAAACAGAAGGGCGCTGGGAAGTGGGAGTCATTCTTAGAGTACCAGCTCTGAGCTCATGTGCAGTGTTTTGTCAGTGCTGCTAAAGGCACAAAAGTCTTGGCAGGCAGAGAGCTTCAAGTGTCCTCTTGTGCCGCTTCCAACTGATAAGTAGCATGTGTATAAGGCTAGTGCAGAGAGCAGAGCTGGGATGTTTGCACAGCATCCCAACATAAGCCCACAGGATCTCAGATAATAGGAGAGATGCCACCACCAATACCACCACCACTACCACCATCACCACTACCACCACCACCACCACCACCACCACCACTATGACCACCACCACCACCACCACTACCTCCACCACCACTACCAACACCACCATGACCACCACCACCACTACCACCACCACCACTGCCAACACCATCAACACCAACACCCACCAAAAACACCACAAACAACACCCACACCACCACCACTACCTCTACTACCACCACCTCCACCACAAACAACAATACCAATAACAACAACAACACAACTACCACCAACAACAAAAAACACCAAAACCCCCATGAGGGCCAACAAGAAGATGTGATCAAATAGAGGAAGGAACTAGCAACAGGAAAACATCACTCAAGTCAAAGCAGAGGCCAGCATACATCAAGGAACTCCATACAGGAGTGGAAACGGGAGTGAGTACAAGAAAGCGAGCAACCGAGGAAGGAGGCTGGCCAGGGGGAACATGGCTTCCCAACTTCCCCACACACTGCTAACAGGACACAACACCTTCACCCCTGTCCTCTCATTCACCATCTGCTTGCCCCCAAACACCAAGGGAAGAGTCGACTATTTATTTATTGATGCTCCCCTTGTTTCCAAAATGCATTTAGGGCAATGGAGCACAAGAGGCAAGTCAGATTTCACTGTTAAAAATTCATCACGGGAAGAAGTTTCCATATCTCTAGCCAGACAGCACTTGGTCATTAGAATGTTGGTGTTGCCGGCATGGGTTTATACTTGGCTGTTTCTTTCTGTTACATCACAGAGTAAAGGATCTCATACCTGCCCCCTCCCCCAGTTCTGTCCTTGCTCCTTTAAAATATTTCAGGGCAGGTATCAGGAGCCATATTTTCAAGTGGATAGTCAGCCCAAATGTGTGAGGGTCATAGCTATGACAGCCATCTCAAGATGTTACCTGCTACTACTCGATAGCCACCCCAGAGGGAATTCATGACTGAAAGTCCTTAAGCTACATTCTGTAGATGAGGAGATTGAGGATCACAAAGGCATTTTAGAGCATTGCCTGAAGTCACAGCGCTGAATGGTGATAAGTTTCCAACAGGCTCTTGGTCAGCTTCTTAGCTGGTGAATTTTCTTTTAGATGACTTACACTTGCCAAAGATAGGGAGGAAGAATCTAGCAAAAGATAGAAAGCAGTTAAAGTGTTCTTCAACTGCCCAGGATAAGTGCTGACCCTTGGCCATTGTGGAGGGAAGGATGCTGGAAAAAAATGTGTCTCCTCAGCTCTAAAGTGTACCTTGGCTAGCAACCTTCCCTGAGTGTTACATTCACATTTTGCCTAGACACACTGGTCTTCCCTTGCCTGCAAGATTTTTCTTATTGGGTACCACTGCTCTGGGCTGCATTTGTGTTTGTTGTAGAACAGGTCACTGCCAGTGACTGTTTAGGGAAAAAGTGCACACACCATTCTGAAGCATGACTGCAGAAGTGAGACAATGTGACCGCGACCCTCTGCTGCTCATTTTGCCTCGTATACAGCACTTAGCTCTACCAGACACTTTCAGGAGTCAGTGTCTGGAAGCATGTGCTTCTCCAGGAACCCCTGTTTCTGAGAGTAGCACTGAGATTCAGGTGGAAATCAGAGGCGTGACCATTATCCTGGCACAGACACACGGGACTTTTGTGGACTTTCCTGTGTCTTCGGGAATTGGTATGGCTTTGAATTTCCATCTGCGGTTTAAGTTAGTAGTTGATTCTTCAAGTGTTTTGGGGAAAATGGGAGAGGCACCTTCATCCCAGTCTCCTGTGTCTGGTTTGCATCTCCTGCTGACTGTCTCTGGAAGATCATCTTCATGGGAACATAAACAGCATCCCCAACAAAAGGTCTATTCTTGCTCTTATCCATGGCCAGCATCAGCTTAAAGCCTGGTCCCTATGGCTTGTGGACCAGGATCTAACATGATCTTTTCAAAACCAGGGACACAGGTGGATGTCCTAAGAGACTGGAGATGGGCAGGGGAGTGGCAAGAGTCAGGTACCCATGCACGATCTTCATGAACAATAATACCGGTTGAGACATGCTGACTACATTCTTTTCTTTTCTTTTCTTTTCTTTTCTTTTCTTTTCTTTTCTTTTCTTTTCTTTTCTTTTTCTTTTTCTTTTTTATAAGTTGGTTGATAGCGTTTAATTTTTATATTATTTATTGAAATCAGTCTCATGTAGTGCAGATTCCCCTTTTTCATTGCCGGGGTTGTCATATGCTATTACACGGTATTTAAACATTTATAGACATGAGCTATCACATACTGTTAAAGCACTGCTAGAGATTGAACCCCCTTGACCAAAATACTCACAGTTAAAATTTTGGTATTTGTTTTTCTAATTTCTTTTAAAAGCATCCTTTCTATAGAACATAAAGCATGCCACATGACTAACCAGGGTTCTTTTCACTTCACAGAGCAGTAAGAACATCTTTGAAAGTCACTGATAGTCGGATTCCAGTATCACTTTTCTGCCTTTATAATAGTCATTGTATATAATTATTTATTTTATGGAAAATATCTCTTGCCAACTCCGTTTTAAGACACCATGAGTTCATTATTAGAAAAGAAAGTCACACAGCAAAGAGAGCTGAGGGAAATTTATAAGCCATCGCACCTCACAAGGTATGGATCTGTAAGTTAGTGTGTCAGTTAACTAAACACAAATTCAATCACTTTATGTTTCTAGCAGCTCTATCTGAAAACAGCAGCACCAGTTCATCCAGAGCCTCAAGGAGACAGCTCCGTTTTCTCACAGGGGGTGTGTGGCTTCTTCGCTGTCTTTGCTGCTTGGACCCCCAGTACTGTGCCCTCCTCTTCGGATGCCTCAATGGAGACTGCATTTTCCTTTCCCGTTCTCACCTCTCAGTGGGTTGGTCAGGCCCTTTATTAATCGTATAGTTATCAACCATTTTCCCTGCCAAATCCCATTACACAGTTTTCCTCAGCTTGCCTTGAGCACTGGGATCCTGTTCGTTTACTTTTTAACTGTTATTTTGACTTTCGTCTTCATGGAACATTTATGAGGCTGGACTAGGGAATTGCCACACACAGCTACTAAGATTAGCATGGGTACAAGACAATCAACCTAAAGACTTCATTCCGATCTCATGAGTGTTTCCATCCACTTTAGCCTTCCTTCCCAAGGACATGTGCAGCCCAATCAGATGCCTTTAATTGCCAGGCTGCCTGAGTGAGCTTCAGTTTGCGACTGTTTTCAGAGTTGCTTAATTTTTATGAGGCTTAACACTTAAAACCACTATTTTAATTATACTTACTTCTTTAGTTTATGCATGGTTTTGTAGGTATACACTATGGGGCTCAAATGGAAGCCAGATGACAAACTGGGAGTCCTCTCTCCCCTATCATGTGTGTTTGGGAGAGCCAAATCAGATAGTTATGCTCAGTGGTAAGTGCCTTAACTCACCCAGGCTATCTTGCCAGCCCAACCTGGACACTGTTTGAAGATTCCTGGTCAAGTCTTTTGTAGAATGTCAGTTGATTTGAGTTTCTTCCCCCACAGATCTCATTTGTTTTTCTTTCTCTAGTCAACTTTTAGAATCAAGGCCAATTAAATTCAACCAGTGCTCACACAGGAGGGCCAGCAATGTTTACTTCTTAGATGGAGAAACACCATCGCCTTTATGCAATGTTAGAACCATTCATTAGTTAGTGAGTGCTTCAGGTGGGGGTGTTATGGCTCTGCAGATATTCCACTTTCCAATGGGTTCCCTGTGCCAGTCTCAATGGTCACCCTAGATCTAGCCTGGAGCCATTTCTACTATTGAGCTGTCAAGGGCATTCCTTGGCTTCCTCCATTTATTAGTTGACACTTTTTTTTTTTCTTTTGAGACAGGGTTTCCTCTGTGCAAACCTGTCTTTCCTGGAAGTTGTTCTGTAGATCAGCCTTGCCTTAAAGTCACAAGAGATCCACGTGCCCCTGCCTCATGAGTACTGGAGTTAAAGACGTATGCCTGCCTCCACTGACCAGTACTCCATACTGAAGTACTGCAGTTGGACTCTTTATTTAAGGCACATTTAGCCTTTCCTCCCTGGATGTGGTTGGCATCAGTAGTAGTGTTACAGAGCCTTGCTGCCTTGTCTGCTGGGCCTTTCGTGCGTCAGCTTACCTATAATGGCAAGACGACTGTGTAACATCAAATTGCTATAAACCCAGTGACTTAAGAAGACACGTATGTCTCACCTTACACTTTCAGGTATAAAACCTGAAACAGACCCACTCTGCCAACCTTGTGTGGCTTGCCCTATCTCCTGTGGAGGATCTGGACATGCTTTCCCATCCACCATCCCAGCTTCCATGGGCCACTGGACTCTTTCACACACGATCTCCTTCTTCCAACTGTAAAGCCAGCAGTGTCTGCCTAAGGCTGCCTGGTGCTGTTCTTGGGCTCTTCAGCTTCTGTTCTTTCACGTACCAGGACCCTGTGGATCACTGTGCTTCTGTCTCACTCCCAAGACTAGCTGACCAGCGGTCCCGTGAGTTTCAGGGGTTGAGACGTCATGATTATCCACAGGGACACAGAATTATAGACTTATTCATCCATATGAGATGAAAAGGGGAGGGCTGCTCCCCTCTTTATTTAGGGACCAAATGATTATATTCTTAAGATGTTACCCAGAGAAAAGTACAACTAACCTTGAGCAAAAGTTTGCGCTGACTCACTGTCATCGTCGTCATCATCGTCATCCACACCAAATATTTCTTGATTAAATGGATAATGTGTCTGTATCCATCACTTCATTTGTATTTTCCAAAAGAGAAGCAGAAAGTACAAATGCTCATGTTAACTGAATACTGAAAACACACCAGGAGCTAATACAGCTCCCCCTGCCCCCCACACCCCCGCCAGATTGTCTAAAGATGCTCTCTGGGGCTAAGAAGTGAGTTTTACCAAACCATTTGCTCTGTCTGTGTGAAAGCTTTTCATTTTGTTTCAAAGTCTTCAGCCTCATAGCAAAATTTCATTCTGTCCCAGCAGAGTTCTGTTTAATGGAATTAGGTTTCACCCTTTCTAATTATCTTTACAGAATCATTAGTAACAGAAGAACATAATGGACCATTGTCTTTATTACTGCACAGAAATTCTAGATGCAGCACTAAATTGTAAAAAAAAAAAAAAAAAAAAAAAATCATTCAATATAAAACATACCAAGTGAACTTTGTCAACACAGTGGCAAGAAATTGTTTTATAACTTCATTTAGATTATTTTGTTAAATGACTCTAATGGTCCTGTTTAAGTCAATAAGATTTCTACCTCAAAAGATATATATTTTTAAGTTCGTGATCAGTTAAGTAAACATAAATTCAATCAATTTATGTTTCTAGCAGATCTGCATGAAAGCAGCACCATTGACCCTCCCCTCGCCTCAAGGAGACTCTGGTTCATTTTGTTAAATGACTCTAATGGTTCTGTTTAACTCAATGATGCACACATTTTGGACTCATTGCTAGAACACTCTGTTGTCAAAGACCACATAAGTATGAATTATTTCTTGCTTATCTGGAGTCTCATTTTGATTTCCTAACATTGTCTTGGTTTTTGTTTTTGTTTTTTTTTCTTTTTCAAACTCATGAGTGTTCATAGTATATGCAAAGGCTAAAAACGGTAGCTGCTATAATATAAAAGCAAATAAAGTCTAACTTAAAAAACAAGTTCATTCACACCTTTGAAAAATCATAATCTCATTAATTTTTTTTTTTATAAAACCACGCTCAATGAAAAAGAAATACTGCAGTCTATAGCTGGTTTAAAAGAAGGGAAAAAGCACCAAGAGACAAAAAAAATTTTTTTTTCCTTTCTAAATATTCTAGCAATTAAAACACCTTTAAAAATGGAAGCAGGAGAGAAGTTGAAAACCGAGCAGGCCCCTTCCTGGACTTCTATGCTTTATAGTTTAATTTGTTGAGAATTTAAAATTACAGTAATTGCCCTTAAATAACTGACATTATTTGACACTACAACAACAGAAGAGCGAAGATGACTGACAAACACACAAAAGACTTTTGTTATCTTTGTTTGTCTGCCTGAATAAATCTCAACAAGTATTTCAAAGATGTAAATTTATAGCCTCCTTAATCGCCATTAGACGGCCAGTCCTCGTGGCAATTGACTGAGTCTCACTGACACTCAACATATTTGGTATCAACGTTTCCAGCACATCTTGTTTGTCTCAACACCTACCTTCAAGCTAAACCATTACCTATATGTTAAACATTTTGATTAAATATGCAGAATCAGAATTAACTTGAGGCTAAGTGAAGGAAGGTCTTCTGTTTTCTGGTCTGTATTGAGGGCAGGATTGCTGAGGATATTGGAATGGCAGTTTTACAGCTTGTACCCCAGATTCTACTCTCCTATGATAGCAATGGCCTTTGATTTTAGTGATTTACTCTCCTATGACAGCAATGTGGTTGGCCTTTGATTTTAGTGATTTCTTTCTTTTTTTTTTTTTTAAGATTTATTTATTTATTATATGTAAGTACACTGTAGCTGTCTTTCAGACACTCCAGAAGAGGGCATCAGATCTTGTTATGGATGGTTGTGAGCCACCATGTGGTTGCTGGGATTTGAACTCCGGACCTTTGGAAGAGCAGTCGGTTGCTCTTACCCACTGAGCCATCTCATCAGCCCTAGTGATTTCTTTCCAATCATATCAATTTCATTTCAGAAGCCAATACCCCAAGCCATATATTGTGATGACACCCAGAACTCCTACCAGGCAACTCTGGTCACTGTAGAATTCAGAATTTCTGCAAAGAATTTAGAATCCAAATGATATTACTGACAGCTAACCTTATTTTTTTCTCGCTTTTTTTTTTTTAATTCAAATGTGTACTTATCTTTCTTTTTTCAGAACAAAAGCCAGTCGCCTGATTAGCATGGCTTGAGAGGCTCTTCTTTAGAGAAAATAAACACTGGACACAAACAGAGCTGTGGGGTGATCCCTTCTCTGGCAACATAGGTCACGTGTTGTAAGCCGTGCTCCTCCATACCCTTACCATTTCCCTGGACTCGAAATAGTTTTGTTTCAATTTTGTTATCAGATGCCATCCATCCCTTAAGAAGAGACAAACTCAATCTATATACATCATCATGGAACTTCTTCTTGCTGATTGGTAGGAAATGTCAAATATAATGTAAAGAAGAATGCTTTGGAGAGCTCACAGCAGCAAGGGGCAATGTGTGAGTCAGAAGGGTGTGTCTCCAGGATACCGACTGCACAAGATCCTTCGTGCTCCATCAAGACAGTCTACTGCAGAAGGAAGTTTCTGGTTTTCTGTATGGATAGACTTCTTGTCTCTTATTACAGTCTATTGTCTTAATAAAATCAAAAGACAGTAGATTACTTCTCAGAAATTGCACTTATTGTTTGTATTGCTATAGGAACCAGGTTTTACAAAAATGAAGAAAACTTTGTTTTTCCTTTAGGTCCTTTTTGAAACTTCTTGAAGTCAACGAGAGCACACCCCTCTCTGCTTGGTCTGAAGGATTTCGCCTGGAGCTTTCTGGTCCACACTATCTATTTGTACATCTCGGTTAATTAACCACCATCCCAGTTATCCTCCTCTGGGCAAATGAGGGAATTTTTCGCCTCTCAGTGCAGGTGAAATGTTCCCACAGCCTCAGATCTGACATCCAGTCAACGCTATCACGGCATGCCTTCTCTTTCTTTCTTCCTACAGGGGAATAGCATTCTCTGGTGGCTAAAAATGACTCAAATTCACAGGAAACAAGCCCCCTTCTTAAATCCGAAGTCTTTCAATACCTTCTAAATGGGAAATCACTGCAATTCTTTACTATTTCCAAACTCCCATCCTTCGAGATGAGCCTTCGCTATGCACAGTAAATTCAAAGTTAAGGGATGATTCTCCACTCAGAGACCAGGAAATGTGGTTATTCTAATAGTGAAGAGCCATTTGCCTATTAGGATGAAGTAGACATTATCTTGGCAACCTGAAGACGGGATCTGATTGGAATGATCTGTTCCTGATACCCCGTCTTCTTTCCGAGGCAAGTGGTGAGTCTGGTGTTTTACTAGGCCCTTCAGAAAGGGGATGCTGACTCCTGGGCTAGCTCCTAAGGAGATCGATCGATCCACAGACTTTCCAGAGCCCACGGGAGACTGATGCCCTTCAGAAGCTGTTTCAAAACTGAGGCAACTGTTCCTACGTACTCTCGCTGGTGGAGGGGAAGCATGGAGGGGTGGGGGTGGGGGAATTCAAGCAAGCAAGCAAGGAAGGAAGGGAGCAAGCTAGCAGGTGGGCAGTCAGGGAGGCAAGCAAGAGAGGAAGGGAGAGAGTAAGCAAGCAAGCAAGCAAGCAAGCAAGCAAACCAGCAGCCTGCATAGGGCAATAAGCCCTCAATTCTGACAGGAAGGAGAACGTAGATTTACTTGCTTTTCTCCTCAAATATATGGCCGAGGCAAATCTTTGCTCACAATGAGATTGAACCAATACACTGTAGGAACTAAAAATTGATCATTTGCGTATCAAATTAACGTTCCATTTGGGACATGGTGGGGGCTGTTACTCGGCTACAGGTATAACGCATCATTTTCATTTTGATAATACAATTTGAAGAGAGAGCAGTGGTGGACTGGACTGGTTGCTTCATCCAGTCTGGAGGATGGGGGCGGGGTGGGGGACACGCAGTTCTCCTGCATTCTCACTAAGAGAAGCCCCAGTCGTTCGTCAGCGCAGCTCCTGATCGGGATCCCTGTATTAAAGACCATTTGAAAGAGAAAATTTTGCCAGGTTTTAGAGAATTTACTTTTTAAAGAAAATAAATCGGACGTATTTATATAGAAGGAATATATTTCCTTCTACAGTTGCCGGCCAAAGCATCACTGCTTACACATCCATCACCCTGGGGTTATTATCCACTGCAGGTGGAAGCGGAAGCGGTCACTCATAGTTGACTAGTAGGACTTGAGTAAGCCCATTATTACTTTCTGGCTTAAGACTTTCTTCTTTCTTTCTTCTTTTCCATCAAAAGAAGAAAAAAGAAACAGGCACGTCTTTCTGTGTCCTGTAGCACTAGGTGAGTGGTACATCAATTCTCTGCATGTTTTGGGTTGGGAGCTGACACGGATAGCAATTCTAATTCTATAAACTATCCGGCAACAAGACGTTCTATCTGGAGACATATTTTAACTTTTTTTTTTTTTTTTTTTTTTTGTCAACCTCTTATCTACAGTTGTTCTCTCTGCTACCAAATAGTTAGAATAATATGCTCAGAAACACAACCTACCTTTTGTTAATGAAAACATTTAATATTCAAGTTGGGTTTCCTAAAATATTTTATGATAAAACTTAGAGATTAAAACACAAAGAGACACATACAAATGAAATTTTCATATGAGCATTCTGCTATTGCCAGCTAGGAGAACAAACCATTTAGTGTCTCTTTCCTCTTTTAAAGGTTTCTTAAGAAATGAATAGCTCCCATCTTTTGCTTCTGTTTGGCTTTTTCATTCCTTATTTACTTGCTTAATTAAGACTTTTGTTTAGAGGGGGTCCCGTGGAAATAGACAAGCTTTTTTGGAAGTTGCACACAGCCATGTTGGAAGGGAATAGTCTCTATCTATCTGTCTGCTCATCTTAGTCATGCACGGGGTGGGGGGGGGAGAGCAGATTGTGGGGGACTTTCTTTTGGAAGTAGCTGTGTGCCGGCTCTTAAGTGGTAAGGCTGCTTCTGGGCAAGGAAAAAGTATTTGATTCTCCAAGAGGCTTTTTGTGTTCCCGGCACTCCTACATGGAGAAAGTTCTAGTACTTTCTGAGCCATGGAATTTTATTATGACTTCTAATTAAACCAAACTCTATGCAGTGTTCAGGGGGGTGGCTCAGAATCGATCCACTCCATGACCACATAGAGTTAAACTCAGCTCCCTTCAGTAAGTGTCCCACGGCAATCACTGTTACAGAAACACCGTTTTAACAAGATCTGCTATTCATGGTGATCTGTAAATTCATGGTGAGACCTGCCACCCACCATACACTCACAAGCCACAGCTGGTTACGTCTCCCGTTGTAAAGATGAAGAAAATAGAGCTCTGGGAGAGCAGCTTGCCAGCATGTTTTAGAATGAAGACATTGGACAATTCTGATTAACTTGCCAACTGATGCCTAAAACCAGAAGTTCCTGTTGCCTGAAGCTCTGAAGGGCACTTCTGTGCAGGACAGTTCAGCAAATAACAGTAACCAGAGAATTTTCCTGTTTGACTAGATCACTTGTTTAAAAATTGGGATGGCTCTAATGGTGTTGCCGTCCTATTTCAGCGGCTTTGGCAGGTAAATGAGGGAGACTTCCTGCCGACTATAGGTATCTATCTGGTTTTCTCCCATTGTGCAGCTGTTATTTTGAAAGTTGTATTTCAGAGTGTGAGCAAGATAAAAATATGAAGATATTCCAGCAACACCCTATTGTGTAAATGTCAAGAGTTTTCCATGTTTCTTTCATCTTTGATAAATAGCCAATACAGGTTACTGCCGTACCGCTGGCTGTTATATAAGCACACACATGTCTGTTTGGTTTACCAGCTAACAGAGAAACATGTTCTTTTCCCATCCACAGAAAAGCCTGCAGAATATGATTCAAGACAATTCTTAGCCTCCTCAGACTTTATGTCTTCCTCTCTTTTGAAAACAAAACTGCCAACAGATCAGGAGGGGGCACCATGAGGTATACAGGTGCAGGCAAACTACTTTTTAAAATGCCACCATGAGAAGTTAAGGGCCCAGGAGATGGATGGCACCTCAGAGTGAGTTGGGACAAAGGCACAACTCATAACCTCTTTATCACAAATTGAGTAGTTTTTCTTTGCCCGCATGTCTTTGCTTGAACCTTAAAGTGACTTTTCTATCATTACTACTGTTTAATCTAACTGACATAGGCAAGTTTTTTAGCATACATTAATAATTCATAATAACGTGCTCCATTGTAATATTTTTCTACACATATATAGTGTATTTTGATCATAGTCACCTGGTTACACTTTCTTGTTCCTTCCCAATCCTGCTACTTTCCTTTCTCTTCCCAGCCCCTTTCTACATCCAGTGTACATGTGCACATATGTGGGTGTATACGAACGTGTGTGTGTGTGTGTGTGTGTGTGTGTGTGCCAATGAGTTTCATTAGGAGCACGGTGAAGAGCTATTTATAGAAACATGAGCATCTTACCATGGCTACACTATTAAAGAAATATCTCTCCCACTCAGAATAACCATTAACTACTGTAGGGAAGGGTAGAAGACATGGGACATTTATTGAAAAAAGGGTGGGGAGAGATGGACACGTTGGTCTGACTTTTAGAGAAAGTTAATAATTCAAAGCTAATAGAATGGAAAGTAATCTTGGCTCATTTAAGTGTCCAATGTGTTTAATTGGAAGAGGGGCGGCCAGCAGATGCTCAGGAGTAGAGGACCCGCTGATGACCTGATAACAACCCCTGGCCACCATGCCAAGGGCAGCCCACGTCACAGCAGTCAACTGCACAGTGCACTTCTCAGAGCTTCTCAGTGCTCACTGCAAAATAACCCAGGTAGGCGAAGAGGTGCCATACCTGATCCCGTTTACAGATGGGGAACTGAAGTCACACAGTTGCTCAGCACTACGGAATGAAAGAACCCCAAATTGGTTGGCCCCCAGGCCAGTAGTTCTAAGACATCTTTATGAACCATTTGAACTGGACGTGACTCTGGGGCTGGGTTGGGCCCCTTCCTCTACACACAAGGGAGTTGGAGTTTGAAAAAGCAGTTCTCTGTCGCTCCAGTTCTGAGCACAAGCCCCCTCACAGAGCAGACCTAGAACACGAGAGCTCCGAGGACACCATTCTGCCATTTCATAAAATTTGCATGATCCAGGAGACAAGCCAGCTCTGCAGTTTAACTCTCATGCCAGGGATGATAGTAAAAACCTAAATTTGCCTTGCTTCTGTGTTTTTAACTCACAGCTGCTCCACGGACGGATCATACAACACACGACATGACAGGGACTTAACGCCACACATACAACATATCAAATGTAGTCAGCAGTGATGAGATTTGGTACCAAATAAGAAGCTTTAATTAATTTTAAATGCTGCTTTTCACAGTGTCAAAAGCTCAGTCCACTGAAGTGGAAAAGGGGGTTGGAATGGCCAGAGCCTAGCAACCCGGCTAATCTGGGCCCTTCTGAGCAGCTCATTTGGAATTCTTACATCAGTGCATAGGCATGCTGAGGTGGGGCTCATGGGGACAAACAAAATAGCAACTCCAGCTCTGGACACTCCTCAGAATCCCGTGTCCTGGGGAGGCCCGAGGGCTCAGCTGTATTAAGGGGCCGTTGGCGTTCCCCTGTTATTTGTCTCCTTTCTGAGGATTAGAACTTCCGCTGGGCTGTGCTCATCTGTGCTGAGAATTTAAAACGTGGTGCGTGCAACAGGAGCAGCAGGGTCTGCTAAAAATGTCCAAAAAGAACCCGTTTTGACTTTTCAAAGATTTACATGTACAAAGAACAGTAAATGAAGGGGTTTCTAGTTTCTTCTAGGGGCACGTTGGATAAAGGTTTCTTCACCCCACCTTTCCCGTGTCTTTGTTTTTAAATTAGTGACCACATAGACCGTTCAGCAGTATCAAGGTGGAAAGGCCAGTTGTCTATGTTATTATACACACATATGTGCCCACATATTGAGCATATGCCATAGATACCACACACATCTTACATGTATACACACACATACACACACACACACACAAACTCTATATGTACCATACACACCATGCACATCTTACATGTTTACATACACATGTACCCACAAACACACATGCAAAGAGACAATATAGGTACCACAAATACCTATATTGTCTTACACATCTTACATATGCACACACACACACACACACACACACACACATACACAGAAAATATATGTACCACGCACACCACACACCAAGCATATGCACACACATATAGATGCATTGGAACCTTCTTTTATCTCCATGACATGTAAGTGTACTCGGTGGGTGGGTGGGGCCTCTTCTCACTAAGCTCTTCCCAGAGGTCACAGAACCACAGAGCAAGAACTAGTAGGAAGGGCTACTTGAGATCCTCTGTGTGACATCAAGGAAGCTAAAGGCACCATGACAAGGATGGAGACACAACTCCGAGTCCTTCTACTAACCGGTCCCTGTTTTACTGCACAGCTATTTCTTTGTGTGATCTAGAAGAGTGACAAATGCTCAGGTGCCAGGTACAACTGGGAACATAACGCTGAGGGAGCCTCACTCTCTTCAGATCAACATAAGAACAACCCAAGTCATGCTGGCCAGTTCTAATAAATGAAGCCCTCTTTAGGTCCCACGGTCGTGAATCAAAGCTATTTGATTTCTCCCTATTATCTTATCTTCTGTAATACTCACTTTGTTGCCATGGCCATAACTAACACTAAATAAATAATCTTGTTTCTCACGGCCAGCCAGCCATTCATTAATGAGAGCAGTGAACCCATCTTCGTCCTCATTTGGACTCACCTTTCTCCTGCCCTCTACGGACATCAAGAGTGAGGTAGCTGTTTCTTGAGCCTGTGTTGTATGGATAGGAGCCTAGAAGCATGACGGGCCTGGGGGGCTGTGTGATTGTCATTAGCAGTGGAAAAGTGCACACAGCAGCTTCAGCAAGCTTCCAGAAGCAAACATGCAACCCAGGGGCAGCCCAGAACAGGAGCATAATGTGATCAAGTTTCCATCTCAGGAGTCTAGAAACTCGAGATGGGTAAGATTAAAAATATTTTAAGGAAGTCTTTCCCGAGGTCTGCCTGTTCTTTTGAGGTTTTAGTTTTAGATGGGCTCAGGTGAGCGTGAGGGAGCAGAAACCACATAGAAATGCAGAGGAAATAACCAATATGCAGGGCATCAAGTAGAGAGTCATTCGTGATTGGTTCTCCATTATTCTCAGTTTTTCTGAGAAGTCACAGACACTAAGCAGCAACTGATGATTTCCCCATGGGAGGGGTTCCCAGAGCTCCCTCGGCCAGTCATAAACTCTGCACCACATAGCTGGATGGCTGTCCCCACCCTGCACAGAATTTTATTCCCCTTTCCCTTGTCTCTCTACCCTGTCACACAAGGTCTGAGTGTGCGTGTGTCTAGAGTCAAACAGAGTTCTAACATTGTCTTTACAAATGTAAAATTAAAGGACCCTTACTTCACCATGGGGATGCTTTATACAGTATTCACTAACTATCTACTAGTGTACCATGTCCTACATTTTCCCCAAACCAAAATGTTGCTGGCATCCAGGAAGTAGGAAACTACCCTATAGAAAAATGACCAGTAGCTCTTGTTATAGAATAGCGGGTCTGACCTGCCCATCTGTGCGTGTAAAATACAGATAGTGTATGGATTAAAACTTTAGGCAGAAAGAAGAGCAGAGTTTAAACATTATTTAGAATCTTTGCTTGAATATCAGATTAGGAATGTACTGTACGAATCCGAGTCTCGCTCACCTATCAGCTATGAGGGCAGTTCACAGGAAACAGGGGTTAGGGCCAGTACCTGGGAACGGAAGACAAGAGCTTGCACACTGTTTTAATCACCGCTGAGGAGACAGCAGGCTTCTGTCAGCCTTCTGTAAGTCCAACAGGAAGACAATGAGGTCTAAGAACGCAGCTTTCAAGTGTCCATGGAGTGGGAAGGTCATGTTTCCATCAGGACACAGGATTGGCATGTGAGAGTGGGCATTGTGTGAGCAGGTCCTGAGGAATCTGTGAGAAAAGAAGCCAACAAGAATATCTGAGCTACATTCTAGAACAGACCGCTACATCATGTCTAAATGCATAGACACGAATCTACACACATGTATGAAACACACTTCTGTGGGTCTGTCTTTAAAATAGACTATACATGACTACATAGAATAGATTATACACAGTCTTGTGTAATAGCCTACATGTACACTTATATACAGGTAAGAACACACTCCTGTGTGTCTGGAATTTGTATGTAGAGGTATGACTGTTCACTGGCTCTAGTCAGTGAAGCAGCTCATTCCTTGCTGTGAATGTTTGTGTGTGTGTGTGTGTGTGTGTGTGTGTGTGTGTCTGTGGTGTGCCTTTTAAGGACATAGTTGTATGATAGAATTTCAATGGAAACAACACTATAGGAAAACTCAAGCACCCTTCATTTTGAGTCACGCTTTGACTGTCTCTTGTGTTAGAGCCTCAACCATAAATCACAGAAGTATGCTCAATGCCTTGATTTTTGTTTTTTGTTGTTTGTTGCCTACAGTGGATCTTTTTCAATAGCATATATAGCATTTTTATTTTTCTTTAAAAAGACCAAATGGGGAAATTTTTTTTCCCATCATCTTTTGCCAGTAGCACTGTGGATGTCCACATACACATTTTAGCATAAAATGTTTCCTCATCGTGGGGGTAAACACCCCCCCCCCAGAACACCAAGATAGAGGGTTCTTCACTAACCGATAGTATGATTTAATTAGAAGCTATCAGAAGCGTGGGTGCCAGCCTGCTGTCTGTTCGATTGTTTCAGTTCTCTGTCATCTGTTTGCTTATGCCTACAGCAACTTGTTGATATGGGAAGTCTCTGGGGAGAAACAGCAGAAAAAACAATGAGAGGCATCAGATTTAATAAAGTATCTAAGCAAAGGCTCAAAACGACACCCACACTATGAGGGAAAGCCAAATTTGCTTTTTCTGAGGGGAATTTGTGTTGGTCAGGGAGGGTTCCCGGAGGCTTTGTTTGGAGGCCTTGATGTGTAACCAGTGCACTATAGGCCGCCCTTCACCCTCGGCCTCCTCCTACCACCGCTCTGCCCACCCATACTGACACCGCGGGGGAAGGGTTTCAGAGCAGAAAGAATCAAAAGCTGAGGGACGGGGGAAAAAAGTGCTTTTCAGGGTCTGATGTGTGGGAATCAAATGAGAGGCCTAGCTCAAATCCGGTCGCCAAGCAACCGAAGTGCTACGCTGAGGGAATATCATTAAAGTTAGAAAGTAAGCACGGCTCTGAATTAGTAAAGCCAGGCCCAGGCTGGAGGGTGCGCCCCGACTCTCCAAAGAGGACAAGTGGGGGGCTTTGCGGAGCTAAAGGAGGAGAGGAGAGAGAGGCAGAGAGAGAACGCAGCTGATTTGTAGAGTTTTTTCATAAGAAAAGACAATGGCTGTCCAGACATAGGGTTAGTGGTGAAATATGGAAACGGCCTTGCTGCAGCTGGCTCTCTGACACAAGATTAATAAGTTGCTGTCTCCTAGCCGACCAGAACCTAGTGGGAACTATCCGGCATTTTATCTTGAATTGTGGGTAACAGCCTTATTGCAAGCTGGTCTAGTTTACTGCTCTGCTTTCTCCCCATCTCCCAAAGTGCAGCAGACATCTGTGCCTCTAATGAGGTCATCATTGAGGGTGTCCAGAGAGCTGGGCCCTGAGAACTGACCTCACCATTGCCTGAACACACATGACAAGTGCCGGGGGAGCAGGACAAATTAAATGGGGGGAGCTGGCACTCGGCTGTAAGTTAAGCTCTTAAGAAACTTTTTGCCGTGATGAGAGAGGGGAGGTTAGGTGCAGATACAACAGCGCCACAAACCAGAAGGGAACCCACAGAATTAGACACGGGCTCAGGATGGACATTACCACGCACACAAACAAGCCTCGCTTATCTGGGCCTGCCTTGGTGGAAATGGCCATAGACCCACATGGTTTTAAAATGAAGCTTTGGTAGACTCAACCGTGTGTGTGTGTGTGTGTGTGTGTGTGTGTGTGTGTATACAAAAAAATTTCAAATACACAACATTTTCGTGCCATTTACAAAGTAATTTGATCATGGAAACAGAAAACAAACCAAGCTTTTCTGGAGAACCTCCCTCCCCCAAATAAAAACAACACCTCTAAACAAATGTACACCCCAAAACCCAAAGGGCCACAGCAATTTTGTTTAGTCATCTAATGTTAGAACATTGCAAGGAGGCAATGTCCATCCTGAGGAGCCAGAAACCAGCTTTAGAAAAAGGGGAACTTTAAGCTTGGAGGGAAACTACATTGCGTCTATGATTTAATTTATAAGCATTTTAGGCAGTGTTGACCAGGGCTGGGCTGGCCGCATCTGTCCAGTCAGCCCAGTCAAGTCAGAGGTGGTGTCCTTGATTCACAAGGATAAGATGTGTATGAATAAAGTCCATAAAGGTAGGTAAGAGCCAATAAAGCCTCAAAATACACCTAGAAATGTCAACTCCTGTGAGTCAAGGGTCCGCTTGCAGACATGGTTCCATAGCTTGGAGCTCAGAGTGTCCTGGAGCTGTACTTTTGAAAGGAGTTTGATTTTAAGAAGCAGGCGTTTGATGACAGGCTGGAATCTGTCAACTTTTGCTGTTCTGATACGACCATGCTTTTAGAGAACCGTCATCACACAAGAGGTGTGAAGGACTAGAAGCCGAGCAACCTTTGCTTTCTCCAGAGCCAGTAAATGAAGAAAAATCTTAACCAAATCTGTAGTGTAGGTGTCCTGGGAAGGAGAAGGCAGGAGCAGATGGACTGAGCAGAAGGATGTCTTGGATACTTCTGACTGACCCTGAACATCTCCATGCTAGCGTCTGTAATCTGCGTTAAGCTTAAATGCCAGACATAGATGCGGGTTGAATCTGGACATGTGTTCAACAGAGGCAAGTCAAGAAACAGTCTCAACAGTGATGCTAGAGAGAAGGCCCAGAGTTACCCACAAAGCCGTCAGTTAAAACGTTTCACCTTAGATCGGAAGGTTGCAGCTTCAAGGTCTTGACTGTGGTAGAGAAAGAGTCATGGCAAACAAACCATCCTCTGCTTGCAAGAGTTGGGGAGCAGAGCGCTTGGGGTGCCAGGGTGATCTCATGCACTTGTTCGGTATTCATTTAGGGAGGGTTTGCCTAATGCCCACTTCAAGGCTGAGCTTTAATTTTTAAATGCAAATGAAGGAAGTGTTGCGTTTAGCTTTGCCAACAGTTTTCAGCAATCTTGTTGGCCTACATTTAGCTGGGAAGCAGCTCGGGGACCAAGCTCAGGGGCTCAAACAATTGAGCAGTTGTTTGCCTGGCTCACATTCCTGAAGCAATCTAGTTCCAGCTGAACTCCTTGGGAACAGTCTGGGCTGTGTACCCCTGGGGAATCGGCCCCAATTAGCACTGACCCTCGGGGGCCTCCTTGCTGGCCCTAGGTCATTCTAAGCTCTCAAGTCTGGGTAAACCAGATTGCTTCAGGTGCCTCTGGGCTTTCCCAAGCCCCAGGATGACATCCGGGACTGTCAACAGAAATGCAGTCACACATAAAAGTCCAGCCCAGCGTTGCTCTTGCAGCTCTCTGATCCCCAAGGGAGACGGGGTGGACTTGTGCCACGACTAAGGAAGCATAGGAAAGAATATAGAGAGAATGCTCAGCCTGCCTGGGCCTGGAGTGATGGAGAATACAGGCCGTGGTACCCATCCTCTCCAGCGTTGTGTGGGGGTCTTTGTAAAGAGCTGGGTGACCCTGGAGAGTCATTGAACCTTACCTTCCACATTCTCTTGGGTCCTTTCGTGAGGACAAAGGAACCTATCATAAGAAGGGAGTGTGCATGTATGTAACATCGCTGGCTTACAGAAAGCCCAGGATAAATGGGAGTTGATTACAGAGACAATCTCCATCACATTTGACCAGGGCAGTTCTACTCCTAGGAAATAGGATGTTTGCTGTGGTTCATGATCAGGTTAGCACTATTCCCTTTCTTAGAAAACAAACCGCCCTCAGCTTTGCTTTGGTATTTCCATCCAAACACCACTTGTAGGTACTATGGGCTGACACAAGGAGCCTGTAACTTAGCCTTAAGGACAGAAGTGGACTGACAGAACAGAGCTCCCCCCCCCC
Source organism: Mus pahari (assembly GCF_900095145.1). Taxonomy (NCBI): domain Eukaryota; kingdom Metazoa; phylum Chordata; class Mammalia; order Rodentia; family Muridae; genus Mus; species Mus pahari. The sequence goes on from NC_034593.1 coordinate 29,598,288, forward strand.
CAGCCTCCCTTAAGAACATTTTGAGCTTAGATGCTCCGAGTCACAGAACTGGGGCTCAGCAAAGACAGAGACCGCCAAGGCTGAAGTCCAAGAAAGTCCTATGGCAGTGTTGTACTTGGTCAGTATCGACAATGTCCACCATGATCCCGGTCCTGAGATGGGGGCCAAGTAAGACACAGGCTGTATAATACTTAGAGCGCAATGGGGGAAAACACTTTAATTTACAATTTCAAAACATGTAGTGAAGGCTAAAAACGGGTTGGGGTTGAGGAACAGAACAGTGTGAGGGAATGGGGATCATGTTGGATTTGAAAGACGAATTGGATCTAAGCTATGTCCTAAGCAGTTGGTTATTCAGCATGAACAAAGGTTAAATCATGTGAACATAGAAAAGCAGTATGTGTGGGGGGGGGGAGGGGAGGCAAGAATATGTATAGGCGGAGTCAAAGAATATGTGCATAGGAAGAAAATGTGGCCATAAAATTAGATCAAGTTCTAAAGAGAAATTTATTGTAAATCATTGGCTCCACTGCTTTTCACCATGGTACCAGAAGGTCACATTGGCTATGAGACTGGCATGGTCCATCAGGGTGACAAGCCAGGCAGTGCATCAGCTGTGAATTTACTCACATTAGAGTCAACTCCCATTCCCATGGACTTCACAGGCTAGAGGGAACAGACAGGCCAGAGTCAGGCCTGGAGCCAGAAGTGGCTTGGTGAGTCAGTTTCTGATCATGGCTACCTCTTTAGAATTATCCAGGAAAAGAAAGAGCAGGGCCCACTGTGCCCCCAGGAACACCAGTGGCCCCGGCCATTGTTGGGGTTGGAGTGAAGGGACAAAGAGACATTCTGGATTTGACTGAAAGATGCTAGTGCCAGACCGCTTAGACTCTGAAACCCCTGTAGCTCAGCTCCCATTAGGTCTTCCCTGCTTTACTGACTGTTGTCCTGGCTGATCCCTGCTGGGGATTGCCCTGTATGCTGGAGTTGGGGAAGGGTTAGGGTTGATTCTTGATTCTTAATCTGGAACTTTCGATAGAATCATTTGAGACGATCTCAAGGACTAATGCGTGTCCACTAAGGAACACTTTTGAGGTATGGTAGCCAAGAAGGTGTCTACTGCTATTACAAATGATCTTTTAATGACGAGGAAGAGCAGCAGGCGATGAAAGTGTAGTATGCTTGCCCCAACAGCAGACACAGGACACACCCAAACAGATGCTCTGCTGTGAGTGTCCATGGGCCTCTGAGGAGAGCATCCTGCCAACACTCAACCCCTCCACACAGTTTAAGTGTGTCTGGGGAGCTTCCTCCTTTATGTGTGTATCTGGGATCATCATGCACATATATGCATGTGTATGTGGAGGCCAGAGGTCCACCTTATTTTTTTAAGTGACCATTTTCTTTTAAGTGACCATTATTAAATACCAATTAGGAGTTAGAAACTAAGAGGTAGGTCTCCTTTCTCAAAAGCTCACAGTTAATGAGAGACAACCATGAGAAGAGCTGAAAGAATTAAGCCTTGGGACACTGAGGGGAAATTACAGGACAGGGTCTTGGGAACAGACTCCAGCTGGAAGAGACTACAGCAACATGCTGACATGCCCACACACAGAGACATGTGGGAACGGAGAGCAGAAGTATGATGGGCAGGCATGTGTCCTTCCAGGAAGGGCCTGGCACTGCCAACCAGTGATTCAGGCAACAGGAAGTCACTGATAATCTTGTGAGGAGTTAGCATCATCAAGGCCATGCTTTAAAGCAACCCGTTGTCAGCTAAGACAGACACACAACATCAAGTTACTGGGGGTGAAACTGAACCTCTGATTGGTCGGCTTGAGTCGATTTTCAGTAGTTCTGACTAGAGCTTGCCAAGACGAAGAATGTGTTTACGAGTGTTTGCGTTCCTTTGTCTGGGCCCTTTAAACTGTGTCAACTCATTCATTACCTCTTTTCAGCTCAGAAAATTTTATATGACCCGGGCCTGTCCAAGATTGTGAGAAATTCTGTCCCAACCCTAAACCAAAATTCATGTACTGATTTTTTTCTTTGTTTCTTAAACACACCAACATCTCAAACCATTTTAAAAATCAATCATTATAACACAGTAAAATCCAGAGGCGTGCTAATTTGATATTCTTATGCTGAAATAGAAAAATATTTTGTTTTCCATAATGAAAACTTGTGTTTCGGCATAAAACTTTGTACACACAATGAAAACACTTTAATTCAGAACATAATAATCTCACATATGAGCAGGTGTGGGTTTTCAGGCAGTGCTTCTTGGTGTTCATCGGGTGGTGTCGTTTGCAGTGTGATATCAAGGCACACAACATGTGTGTTAGGAACTCAGGCTGCGGTGAAGCTGTCTGATAGATACAACACAGGTGAACGCCACCAGCAACGAATTCATTATGCATTGGGTTTTGAGTTAAGTTCTGGTACCTGCATGTTCAGAATGCCTCTTGTAAATATCTAGTGACTCCCCCTCCCCCACTTAGTTACATGGACCTCCCCCCCCCCCTTATGGCATGCTCCACAGCGGTTTAGGGTGTTGGCATCTAGACAATCCTGGTTGTCTTTGGCAGAGTGTCTGGTGAATCCATGACAAATGACTTATCTAGGACAATTCAGCAGCATCACCCAGTCCTTCTGCAGTGGTGTGGACTGCAACTGTGGCTGTCCATGGCCAACTCCAGCACCATTTGTCCCTTTGCGAACACTGAGCCGAGTCACTCGCGGGTGCCAAGGTGGTATCTGTGAGGAATGGAGAGAAGGGGCCTCCGCTCTGGTCTCCAGAACTTGGTGGGTAGGAGGCACTTTGCTGAGAGGGGACTTGAGGAATCCTGAGACAGAAAGAGCACATGAGGCTCTTGGTGTGGAGGAGTGTAAATGGAGACAGAAATGCTTCTGGGAGCTGGTAGGAGCCTCCAGAAGAAGATAGGAGGAGGCATTTTGTTGTGGGTTTCCCCACCTCATCTGTACATCCCAAAGAGGAACCTATGACTGCTTGCTCTTGATTCAGTTTGCTGTAAGCACCTTGAAATCCTGCCTATCCAGAGAGTTAAAGCTAGAGGTGTATATCACATAGAAAAAATGGCTTCCTGGGTTCTGGAAGTCTGAGCTCTGGGGTCCTTTGGTGTTCAGCATCCTTATCTGTGAAGTGAGAATGACAAAAGTAGCCACTTCATGCTGTCCTGCGGATGGGCAGATGTTTAAAAAGCACAACCGTCTGCAGCTCTGAAAGAAAGGTTCTCATGGACCACTTTCCAAACTGGGAGGCAGGAAGGACTGTTCACTGGTAAATCCATAGATGCCTCTGGCTCGAGATAAGCAGTCAAAACGTCACAGTCAGCCACCAGTGGCTCTTGAGAAATTCTTTGCAGGTCTGTGTTCATCTGCTGCTCCTGGGCTTGAGAGATGTGGCTTTTTATGTGACCGGTGAGACCACAGGGTAAGAAGGGCCCAAGCTGCTTAGGGAAGAAGGCTCAGCTGGCGGCCTGTGAAAGCAAGGACCACGGGTGTGCAAGAACGAATGCTTACAAACTTGTCTGCACACTCACTCTTCCAAATACAACAGACTGGCTTAGGAAGAGAAAAAAAAAAAGGATTAGAAAGAAAAAAACAAACAAACATATGGTCATATCCTCAGACTCAACCTGTCTAGCTCTGCCTGTAGACACCAGAGCTAAAGGGACTGCGTTTCTTCTCGAAGCAGCATGAGTAGAGATGTCTGAAGAACAGAACACAGAAGGAGAAAGCATCAGGAAGAACAGATACCCGTCAGAAGGAACGTTCTCCTTGCTTCGCTTGAGACAAGGTCTCACTACAAAGCCCGGCTAGCTGAGTGGCCTCTTCCACCTGCCTCTCTCTCTCTCACTGAGCTGGGGTCACAGGCACACACCACTGTGGTCAGCTCGGAAAAGTGCAGCTATTAATGTTTTCAATCATACATGTTTTCCAAACTATTATAAGAGCCAGGGCCTTTCTCAACAAATTATCAGGGAGCCTAGGAGGACACGCGTGTAAGAAAGTATGAGATGGTATCTTGATTTAAAACGATAGAAAACTGGAGCTAAAACTCCACGTGCTCTTAAAAAGACATTTTTCAAAAGATTTTTTTACTTTTAGGAGTCTAGCTAGTCAAAGCTAACAGACAGTAAACCAGCTAATATACATGAAGGAACTTACTGTTGCGTCACTTTAATAGTAATAATTGAAAATAAACTCCTTGCCTAGAAACTAGGAGCTTGCTAAATTTGTATAGTAAAATATTATGCAGCTAGTAAAAATGATGCATCTTGGTAGCTTTAAATATCTGAAAAAAAAATGTGTTCAAGAAATAAAGTAAATGAGAGATAAAGGATTGCAGATAATGATGAGAAACTCAGGTCAATAAAACTAAACGGAGATTACAACGGTGTCCCGCTACGGCCATCTCTGGATGCTAAGGTTTGAGCTCATTTGTATTTTCCCGACTAATAGGAGTTGTTTTCCTCTTTATGAACTATGAGATGCAGGAGTCTTGAAAGTGCTTTACTCAGTTTTGTTATGGGAAGATTCAAAACATGACATTTAAGAACCTATTTATTTGTTTATTTATTAACGTGATATGCATGAGCCCCAAGTGTGTATCGTGTCTGGAGGAGCCAGAAGGGTGTATTGGATCTTCTGGAACTGGAGTCATAGGCCTTTGTGACCCGTGTGTGAGTCCTGGGAATCTAGGTCCTGGAGCAACGATAGTCGTAACCCCTGAGCCATCTCTCTAGCCCTCGTGAAACGTGGCTTTCCAGTGGTTTCCACCCGCAGGGCTCCTGGACCCTGGTTGCATAACCCACTCTCTCTCCTCCTCTCCTCTGCTGATGACTCTGCCTCGGGCCCAGCTGATACTTTTTCACTTTAAAGTGGGTAGTGGCAACCAAAGAAAGACACAGCCACATGGAGTGAGAAGGATCCCGTGTGTTTTGTTTCAGATAAAATATAGTGATATAAAACAAAGGACAAAACAGAATTACTTTCTGCTTTGTGACTAAGTCGCATTAAGAAATATGCCTTCTCGCTGAGCCTGGTGGCTCAGGCCTGTAACCTCAGCTCCTCAGGAGGCTGAGGCAAGGCGATTGCAGGTTCGAGGTCTGCCTGGACACGTTAGGGCTGGGGAAGTAAGGGAGCTTGCTCGGTGCTGCAAAAAGCACCCACCCTCAGAATCCAGCAGTAAGCCTTTGAAACCCAGCCTGAGAGGTAAAGGCTCAGATTTGCCCAGCATCTCCTTACGTTGTTTCTCACCAAGCTTTTGTCCCAATACACTGGAATCTCCTGACTTCTCATCTAACACCTTCTTTGCTTACACTGGACTTCATGGTCAGGTAAGGGAGTTTGTTCTTTTTTTTGTTACCCGCTTTCCCCTACAGCTTGAACTCAGGGTTTTCCACATGCTAAGCAAAGGTGCTCTCCACTGACTTCTATCCCTGGCCAAGAGAGTATTTTGAAAACAGGACTATCACCCCATCTTTGACGAAACATTTAAGGAGTAACGGGGGTCAGGGTGGGGGAGGGGAAACAAGAAACCCACAATCAAGGTCAAGGATACTTTGTCCTTTTTTATTTTTTTATTTTTTTTGTATTTTTAAAATAATACTTGCAATATTTAAAATGTGAAATTAATGCAAATGAAGCTTAGGATAATCAAATACAGAATGAAGTTGAACAGGACCAGTGCCTTAACTAGACCATGACGGAGCTTCAAGGGAAACAAAAGGCGCTTGCCTAAGTGAACATTGTTTCTCACCAAGCTTTTGTCCCAATACACTAGAATCTCCTGACTTCTCTCTCATCTAACACCTTCTTTGCTTACACTGGACTTCATGGTCTGTACTTCTGTACTTCCGGCCCCGTGCCCTGCATAGCTTTCTGTTTCCTGCTGTGGCGACTTTCTTGGGCTAGGTAAGTGTTTAACTTTATATCATAGTAAATTTGCATGCATATTTTCCACATATTTGAGAGTCGCTGACATGGTAATTGTATGTTTGAATAAATGAATGAATGAATGAATGAATGAGAGAATCCATAAAAAAAAGAACAAATGAATCAATGCTCCCACTCCCTGGAGAGTGTCACTGTGAGCCACCTTTCGGTTTTGCATTTGTAATCATGTGTACAATGTGTGCATGTGCTCCGTAGCTAAGGTGAAGCCACCGTAGACGCAGGCAAATCCTTCCCAGATGCGGTATGTGAGAAAGGACCTAGCTGTGAGAACCCTCAAGGCCTGCCGTGGATCTCCAGTGAAAGGGTCTCCCTCCTCTTGTTTGCTCGCTGAGCTCTGGGAAGGCTCCATTGAGAATGTATAGCCTCCTCAATCCAGTGCTCGTGGTACCTGTGAGTTCAGGAGTAATAATGAACACGAATTGGGGAGCTTGCACAGGACAGGGCAATTTAAGGAAATGGATGATCCATTTCAAGACGTTCCCTAATGCGTCTTTTGATAATAAACTTAAGATTCTTTTAGCAATCACCTCCGCTTTCTTCTAGAACTTGCTTCTGTGCTTTCCTTTCTCCGTGTGTTCATGCTCAGGAAGACTGTGGTGGTGGTGGGCTGCTTTGGTTTTATTTAACTCTTGAGGGACTGTGCTTTGGCAGCAAGTGTGAAGACCGGAGCTCAGCTCCTCAGAGGCCACAGGAAACCCCGGTCGTGATGGGGTTTACCTGTAATCCTCGGGCTGTGCAGAAGAACACCTGGAGAAGGTGGTCTAGCCTGGTGTGCATGTTGCAGGTACAGTGAGAGACCCTGTATTGAAAACGAAGATGGAGACTGATGAAAGGAACATGGGTGATGTGGACATGCACGAGCATACACGTGTGCACGTGTGCACATGCGCACACGCACACTTAACCCTTGAGAGAATCGGCAAACCCAGTGTCCTGCTCTCTTCAGACACTCACAGAACATTTATAGCTTGTGTAGGTATTTCCACACTTATGTTCCCATTCAACTCTTAGAGTGACTAGTGGGACAGGAACTTCCTGTTATGATTCTCTTTCTAAGTGTGAGGGACGTGACCTGAACCTATGAGGTCTCTACCTTCAGGCCCAGATCATCGCTCTCTGCAGAAGCAGCTAGAGTAGACTAAGCTAAACTCCAAACCTAAACTCACCCAGACCTGTAGGCCAGGACCTCAGGAAACGTCTGGAGTTTTGTTTTTTGTTGATGTTTTTGTTTACTGGTAGCTTTTGTTTGTTCTTTGTTTTTTTGTTTTGTTTTTGTTTGTTTGTTTGTTTGTTTTAGATGGAGAGTTTCAAAACAAATCTCTCCCCTGGGAATTTTAACAAATATTTACTCAGTGGCTACTATGTGTCTGTCTGCTACTCCGGTGGACAAAAGATGCTGCCTATTTGTCTGCTCGTGATTAGTGACGTATGCGATGACTAAGGAATTCTCAAAGCTTTTTGGACACCTCAGAAGTCTGGCCAACCTGTAACTCCTATCGGGTGTGTGTTTCTTTAGCACATAGAACTCCCCCACAGTTATGTCGTACAACTGACCTCTAAGTCCAGCTTGTTTACAAATTTCTTTTCTCAATCTCGAAGAATTACCGATCTCAGCTGTAAAGAAGGTTGTTTAACTAGTCTCTGAATTAATTACCAGCTCCTAAGTGCTACAGACGTCTAAGTGTTATGGATGCAAGAATCAACAAAAATTCCCGGGGAAGGCTCCTCCCAGGACAGAGGTGAGGGCGGCCCAGAGATGTCACTGGTTGGATGAGCGTGGCTCTGCCCCTTTGCTGATGGAGAAGCTGCTACTGAGCTGAACTGCCCTGGATCTGCCGACATACTGGGCAGAGCATAAGGACAAGGAAGATGAAACTCAGGCTCTCAGTGGGGCCCTCTAAGGGTGCCACTGTTAGCTTTCTCTACAGCCTCACAGTTAAAGGCTGTTATTTTATTTAGTGTTAAGGATCTGCTTTTCTTTCTGAGCAAACTGGTAAACTTGTTTCCCTTCCTTTGTTTCTTCCAGTCCTTCCCTCCTATGCTTCTTCTTCTCTTCTTTCCTCTCCCCATCTTCCTTCCATCTTTTCTTTCTCCTACCCTCTGCATTTGTTCCCTCCCTCTTCCAAACCCCCTTCCTCCTCTTTCCTCCTTCCCTTCTTCCTTACCCCCCTTCCTTTTTTCCTTTCTCCTTTCCTTCTCCCTCCTCTCCTCTTCGTGCTTTATTTATTTATTTGATTTATTTATTTACTTATAACTCCCTTATCCCACTAGTACCTTTAAGGGAACATGGGCCTCGCTCTGCGCTCTATCCCTATCCCACTGATGAGAAGGAGTGAGTGAGAACAAGACTCCTGCGCTGGGTGGTGATGGGTGGCTATTATCACGGTTGTTATGATGTTGTCAGGCTAGATTCACACAATATGTCCATTCAGAGAGCTGGCGATACCCAAACCACTCTCCCCCTCCCCCTTTAAAGCTTTGTTTTAAAAAGACACCTTCCTGTCATTGGCACTTATAAGTGAATAAAATGAAATTGATGCCTGGCGGGAGAAGGGAAAAATCCCCCTTTGCTGTGTGTTGGGAGCGCATGACATCCTTGCTGTCACTGGCTGTGGCGTGAAACACATACCAAATATGTCTTGACATAACTTTGACAGAAATGTATGTCTTCTTTTCTCTCATTTATTTTTGTGATAAGAATATGTGATTTTGCTGCCAAGGAAGCTTGTAACACAGCAGAGAAGTGGAAATGGAATTGTGTTAGATATGTCCAATTTCCCCGACCACTCAGGCAGCCTGGGAAATTTAACAACAGGGCCTTAGCCAGCAAGACCTGGGTTCTGACATTTGTCAAAACAACTTTCCCCCAACACATCAAAATGTTCCTTGCTCGTTTGTGTCATTCAGATGCATTGGGTGACTCTGGTCTAGACAACGGTGACTGTTAGAAAAATCACCTCCCTCCGCATGTGAATGCTACGGAGAGAAGAGCCCTCTTTTCTGGCCAAGAGTGAGCCTGTTCCCTCTGATGCTCTTCAGTTTGAAAAGAAGGTATGCAAGAATCTAATGTTAATGACAGTGTCTCCCGCTTGATTTTTTCTGTTTTGTTTTGATTTTCCTCTCTGCTAGACAAAAGTAAACGGCAGCATTTAGTTCATTTCAAAGACTTCTGTAGATAGCCGACGCGTGCTGGTGTGTGTTGCTGGAGACTCCCCTTGTTATTATCTGACTTGGAATCACCGTTACTTTGGGGAGGCTGGATCTTCAGCAATGTCCTGTTTGTTTGTTTGTTTGTTTGTTTGTTTGTTTTCTCAGTGGCTGCAGAGCACCAGAGGGCAAGTAGAGTGTGTACCCTACTTCTGTCTTTTGGGGACTCTTTCAAGGAACTACGCAGTATTTCTAGCAATGCAGCAATGATTTCTACAACACATGGTACACGAAGCGTGTCTCCCTGACCTAGGGCAGACAGAGCAAAGCCTTGTAGCAGTGTGGTCATATCTCCTACTTAAGTAATGTCAGCCCCGATGCCAGGTCTAGCATCACTGGGCAATAACGAAGGAAAGCAACAGATGCCAAAGCTTTTCATACACCTTCTTTTCCTCATGCAGGGGCCGTTCCCTGCTGAGATAGTTAGCTGTGCCTCTTTCCAGAGAAAGTATAGTCTACCCAGAACCATCATTTAAGCTTTCAAACTAACAGGTCCCTTAAATGACATTTATCCCCTTGTCCTTCCCATCGCAAATATGATGTGATGTGGCCTGCCCCGAAGTCCAGCTCAAGTTGAGATAACTATTGGCAGGAATAGAAACACGGGAGATCTGACAGGGACAGTGTTGGGTGAAGCACTGGGACCTCATGGCTGGACCCGCCCCGCCCCGCCCCGCCTTAAGCAGCCACCTTTGCTTGTGGTGGAGAGCAAGCGGGACCTGTCTTGGCAATGGACCGGACCGCTCTCCGGAGGAAAACACTCTCACTTAGTTGGATGAAATGACAGAATTGATTAGAAATCTTTCTAAAGGGAACACTTCCTAAATTTGCCAGGTATAGTGCAAATGGTTGTTTAACACTTTTAAGAATTAAAAATTCCTACCTGGCTACCTAACACACACACACTGTTTCAAAAATAGAGCTACTTCCTGCGGGGGTGTGGCGGGGGGGGGCATCTCATTTCACGCCTTGTGAGAGCCATTAGCTACACTCCAGCTTTGGCTTTCTATTTAGTTTGCTTAGTTTCCCACTCATTCCTTACGTCAGGAAAAGGCACAGACAGCAGAGCTACCTGGTCCAGGTGGTTTCTGTCACTGTCCGGACTGGACTCTCTCTGGTTGCTGGTTGGTCAGTCGCCATCTGCTTAAGGCTCGGTTTGGGTTTTGGTTTTGGTGATTGGTAGGGAGGGTGTTTTGATACCTGCTGCAGTAGGAGAGGCTATCCCTGCTTCCACTGCCCCTCAGGCTTGGTAACAGATATATTGTCCTTCTGGGGCCCTCAGAAAAGAATGAATAATTAGCTGTTGTCATGCATTTTTGGAGGAGTTCTCAACTACTTGAGAGGCACCGCCTCTCGATCAGACAATACAAACTCCCAGGGCCACGTGAATAAATGGAGGTTTTCACCCTTTCGGAAGAAACACTGAAGTTCCCACCAGACTACCCACTGGTGTTTGCCAAGCCCAAGGCAGAGGGACAGAATCCACGTCCTCTATGGACAACTATGCCCTGGAGCCGTATCTGCCCGAGAAGCACCCGAAGCCCCTGGCTAAAGTGTCTGGAGCTCTGCAAGGCTGGGATTCCTCTTTACAGCCCCTTCCGCTCATGTGATGAACCAATGTAATTTTAAAGAAAAATTTAATCCATATGTTTTTCATTAATCTGCACTAAACTCATCAAAATGGTGTTTTGTAAGAGTGATTTGGTGCCCCAGCAGTCTTTTTTGAGTCTTCTGTAACAGGCCTTCTTAATGCCGGTTCTCTTTGAAGCAGGAATTGTGTTTTGCCAACAGCAAAGAAATTCAAACCCCCAAAGGGTTTGGATCAGTTTGAAACTCCAGGCAAGAGGACTCTGTGGGGTTCTACGCTTGGCAGACTGCGCTCTCTCCCTTCTGACTTTGAAATACCTTATTTCCTTCCCACAAGAAATGTTCTATTTATTGTTTGCCTAAATCGTGTGTTCAAAACGATCGTCGGACTTCTTAATATGTGAGACTTACACATGAACGGAAAAGCCGGGCTTCGGGACGAATTCCTTCTCAGGCTCTGTCATTGGGTTGTCCCTGGGGAGTTTTCTTTAATTAGTCTGTTTCCTGACTCTGCATTTTCTTGTGACTTGGGCTCACCAAAAGCTTTACCACAGAGGGTGAAGAAGCCTGTACCACCCAGAGACCAACGCAGAGCAACCACAGGTTTCGCCCCAGGGTGGCCCAGCAGAGACATATTTTTTGATATCCTATGTTAATGTACTCTTATACTGATGTTGACAACCAAAAATTCAATGCAGATTTCACATAACTCCACGGCCTGTGCCAGGAGCAATGTAAGTCACAATTGTCTGTGTTTGCTAATTTTGTGGTGGTGTTAGTTTGTGCTCCAGTGTTTAAGGGAGGCATGCGTAAGCTCACTTGGGCTTTTTTTATACAGTGTGTGTGAGAGAGAAGAGGAGAAAGAGTTGAAAAAAAACGCAAAGACAGTGTATGCCCGCAAGTTAAACATGAGACCCTTGTGGTCCTTTGTCCTCCCTGCCTCTGGGCTGTGAAGTGGGAGCGCCCCCTGGTGAAACTTTAAAATCACTGACAAATTCAGGGTGCATGACATCCAGATTTCTTCCTAAAGTCTATGGGATTTTTGTGTTTGTTTTTTGTTTGTTTGTTTTGTGTGAAAAATTAACAATTTGAGTAAGTTTAGAATGAGACATTAAAAAAAAACTTTAAAAATCATTAAGTAAAACGATTTCTTTAGGTAATAGAAATGAGTATTTGTTGTCTATACCAGAGGCTTGTTTGCCACTTATCCACATCATCCACAGCTGACATATCCGTCTCCAACTCTGAGGTCACCCTAAGGCTATGGTTGCATGAGTGAAACCCATCTAAAAAAGCAATTACCTCCCTCACAACAAAACGAATAGCAAAGAAATGTGAGGTAAAGCAACAGCAAAAGCAAGAAGCTACCACAGAACAGTCCTCGTGACACCCCACAACCCTCGGCAGTGTCTGTAGTGTAACATCTCACGCATGCTGCGGAAAGTACATCCTGGGGCCTCTGCAGCTCTCGGCCTGGTGTGAGCCAGGGCAGATCTCTCAAGCTCTCAGAGATAGAGGTTGTCATCTGAATCATGGGGTGGGGTGGGGTTAAGGGGCACCTGTTCCCCTTCACAGTTCCAGAGAAGCCTGGGGAAAACCTCCCCAGGATGGCCGGTTGCATCCCTGCAACTGCTGGGAAGGGATTTTTTTAACTTCTTGTTTTTTTTGGGGGGGGGGCGGTGTGGGTGTGTGTGTGTGTGTGTGTGTGTGTGTGTGTGTGTGTGTGTGTGTGTGTGTGTGTGTAAAAGCAAGTGCTGTTTCAAGATGGAGAAGGAAAGGAGGCCCTTCTGCAGTGCTCTGGGGTAAGGAGCATTGACCAGTAGCAGCTTTTCTTCTCCCATTGCGAAGGGTCACAGTGGAACACAGAGCTCCTGGGAAGAGAAGAAACAGTTCTCCCTGCACAAAGTCCACACAACTCAGCGCAGAACGCACCCTCAGGCTGGCCCCCCCTTGCAGATAGTGTGTCACCCACTTTTGGTACCAGTTACCCTAACCAGGTCCAAGCCTCTATCGTCCTTTTTAAAGTTGAAGAAACTATAAGCTTGTTTTCCCACCAGCGATAAACCCTTCATTTGGATAAATGATCTGGTCTTGTCTTTTAGTCGCCTTTAATTTCATCTTAGATGTGTGCCGTTAAAATTCTTTCACTTTTTCTGCATAAAGCCGGCTTTTTGTAGGACATAGCTAACTATTAGTTATCCTCATTTTGTACTTAACAAACTTGTTCTAAAAATCAACCCATGTAGGTACTTTAAACGTAAGTATTTCAAATCTGGAGATTTTCGCACTTTTATTTTAAAACGAGAAAAATAACACCCACCCCCAGCCCCCAAACAAAACACCACAGGTACCTCCTGCGTACTTGGTGCCTGCGTTTCCCCCATTCATCTTGTGGGTGTCCAACTTCTTTCTTTTGTCCGGAGTGAGAGACGGTCCCTCCTGTCCTCACTCTGAGGCACTTCACATGGTCCGACATGCGTAATCAATCTTGTACTTAAACCTTTGTGAGGAAGCAGAGCAGATGGATAATGGGAACGAGGTTGCCATTTGGGCTCTGGTGGATTCATGAGCTGCCTCCACAGCCACGGCTCTGTGGACAAAGGTGGGGGACATAAAATTCAGTTCAGAGGCTGTCCGGGTTCCCTGTCTGTTCTTTAAGCATCAGTCGCCCCCTACTTGATTCAAACAGTTGGCATGGGGGTGGGGATGGAAGGGGATTTACCTCTTCCTCAGAATAAAACTACACATGGCTTCAACTGCCTAGGGAGTTGCCCAAATTAAGGGACCAGTTCCAGTGGAGTGACTAGGGCCTCCATGCCATGAAATTGCTCCTGCCTAAGCCTAGAGTTCGCTTTGTCTAAACTACACGATGGCGTATTAGTGGAACACCATGACTCTTCGATGGAAACTTGGGTCCTTTCTGTACTAGAACCTTCCCTGACCTTTGTTGAACACCACAAAGAAACCAAATGCCAACCTCTGTTTGTCTCAAATTTTCCCCTATTAATGCTTGGTCCAAGTCTACGTTTCCAGCCAGCCTTTCATTTAAAAACACAATCTCATTCAAAACCTGCCTGGTAACTTTATCACTGAGGTAACTGTTACCTATGATGCTGGCTGACCTGGGTCCTTGTACCAGTTGACATCATCCTTTGGACGGGTTACAGAGCCTTTTGAGGGAGTTGTTAGAAGCAGGTTCACCCTGCAATGCAGAACCGGTTGCAGAAGAAAATTAGTGCATTTATCTGTCAGCATTAGACTAGATTTTCAATGCAGTTCACTAGTCACACGGTCTGGTTTTCTCTTCCTCTGGGAGATGAAACCCATACGCCGGTGGGTAGTAGAGGTGTCAGTTATAAATTGGACCGTCGGAGCATGCACACACGAAAAGTAGAAGAAAAGACTCTAAGGCCATAAATTTAGTTCAAGGCAAAGAATTTCCCTAAAAATAGTCTCGCTTGTTAAAACACTGTGGGAAAGATGTATGTCAGGTAACTGCTGGCGATGTCAGAGCCACTTCACACTTCTTTCATGAGAACCAGTGTTTGCAGCTCTCTCTCTGATGCCATGTTCATTTTAACTGCTTCAGGGCCAAAAGAAAGTAGGATGCTAACTCTGATGGTAAAGAGATAAATTCACACACACACACACACACACACACACACACACACACGCATGCACGCACGCACGCACAGGCACACGCACACTGTATGCACGCACAGGCACACACACACACACACACACATACACACACACACACACACACACACACACACACACACACACACACTCATTGGTCCAGTCCCTCTTCACTGGTTTTGACTGCTATGGTGTTGCTGCATATCTTAGTGAGAAGCAGCTGGGCCGGTTTGGTTTCTTCCCTCTTTATCCTCTGCTCACAGCTGCAGCTCACCAAGACTCCACTCAACAGGGCTCCAGATCAACTCCCAACCTGACTAGGCTCAGTTAGCAGGTTATCTTATCTCCTGTCTTGCCAAGAGGTCCAAGGGGGAAAAGCCTAAGTCCCAACCCAGTGTTAATGACCCAGTATATAGGGTGACATAGGAATTCTCAAAGTGACTTCCACAGTTTCTATTAGTAGGGTGCATGTGCCTCTTGGTATGATAAATCCTGAATCTCTTGACCCATGAGCTAATAAGATCAGAGACAGTGTGCAATGGTCTGTCATAGAATAATAGCCAGAGAACAGCAAGAATTTAGAGAGAACACCAGCAGCATATTCTTGGAAGTAGGAAGAAAGGAACCAAGGATAAAAACCCTGAAGACGGCAGCTTGACTATTGTCACCCAGGTCTTTATGGCACCTACTATATGCCTACCTGTATATTGGATATTATTTTAGTTGGTTTGGTTTGGTTTATGGTTTTGTGTATGAGAAAGTGAGGAGGGAGAAGAAGGGAGGAAGAGGGGAGGAGGGGCTTATTTTAGTTTACAACTCCAGGTTATAGTCCATCACTGCAAAAAGATCAAAGCAGGATCTCCAAGCATCTAGAGGCATCCACAGTACTTGAGCTCAATTCCCTCTCTATACATTGGCAGTCCAGAACTAAACCTAGGGCGGACCTTCCCATCCCCAGTGTAACCATGACAACCTCCCACAGACAAGCCACAGGTCCATCTGACCCAGACAATCCCACACTAAGACTCTTCACAGATGATTGTAGGTTGTTTCTAGTTGACAATTACAATCAACCTAACCATCATTGTGACGTTGGAAAGGAAAGAGAGGCAGGGACTGAGAGACAGCATATTCCTAGAGTGAGCATGACATTCTGCCACTTGGTAATCCTTCATAACAACCCCCCTCCAGTCCAATTAACACAGCCCATGTGTAAGTGGCTAGGGGTGGGAGTGAGGTTTGCAGTTTTTTGAGACAGGGTCTCCATATATAGTCCTGGCCCACCTGGAAACTGCTATGGAGACTAGACTGGCCTCTGAGTTGCAGCAATCCTCCTGCCTCTGCCTCATGTGTTGGGATCACAGATGGATATTGTTCTGAACATTATCTCCATGGAGATAAGGTCGCTCTAGGGTAGTAGGGTTCCCTGATATACCCAACTCTTTCCCTTCTTATGGTTTTCTTCTCACAGGATGGCCTTGTTCACCTTCTCGTGCCTGGAATGACCCCTAACACAGAGCAGGTGTTGCTCAATACATGTATTGTACAGAAAGGATGGATGTAAAAGTTTTAGATTGGGGGGATGTTGGAAAGGAGGGATTTTAAAAATGACTCTGACATGTTTAATGGGCCTATGACAGGTAATGGGGAGGTTGTAAGCAGGGACAGAGAACCCAGAAGGGAAGTCACCAAGGTCATGACCATCTGACTGTTGGGAAATTCATGGATGCTAGGACCACAGAGACCATTAGTGATTGTGCTGTCAGATCATTGCTTTCTTCTTGGGCCCCAGTATCCCTCGGTGGAGACTGTAGGAGTGAACTTGGTATCTTTGCCGAGTGGAGTCTGGTGAGAGTCCAGCTGGGAAGGACCAGTCACCGGGCTGGGGTCTTTATCTGCACTTCGACTTCTTAAGTTCCAGAACTGTAAGAAGGACATGGCTGTTGTTTATGAGTGACGTGGTGATGGCATTCTGATAGCTGGAACACAATGGGACAGGGGACAATTTCATTTTAATAAAAATATAATGTGCTTATGAGCCTTCCTTCTCAGCTGAGGAGCTTTGGATCATTGATGGCTTCTGGGGAAAAGGAGAGCCAGAATTTTTTTAGCATCCATACCTCCCACTCCTTTCCATCTTAATTTAGATTGTGGGACCTTTCTTAAAGTCACAGAATAAATAGTCTAGGTCTTCGGTTAAATACAGTTACCTCTGCCATAGAACCATTTAGGATATTTTAGAAATTTCCTGCCACCACTATGACCCCCAACTAATTGTGTACCTGTCATTTTGTCTCAGCCGATTCACCCAGTGCCATTTACCTGCCATCTCCCAGGTGCTAACTACGTGAGAAGTCTATGACAGCTACCAGAGCTACAGGCCAAGAAAAGAGTCCTGACTAGTCGGGAAGTCTAGGGGTCAGCGCCATCCACTTTACGGATGGTTTTTCTCCTAAGAGGTCAGACGTGGTCAAGCTTGGCAGCAGGTACAATCAAGGCCCCCCCACAGAACTCCAGAGACTCAATTAAGTGGTTTAACTCCCTCCGTGCTTCCCCAGTTGGCCTCCTGACTTTGGAGGTCTAGGTATTTGCGTTGTGGCATTGCACTAAGCTCTTAACTTGCAGAGATGAAAATGAGTTTCAGGAAGTATGTGGTCAGTTTAGACAGGTTTTTTTTTTTTCCTCTTTCTTTTTCATTCTCCTTTTCAGTATGTCCCTATACAGTACTGGTTTCTTAATCAATAAATAATTCATGAAAATGAGCAACCGATTCTCGGGAAGACAAAGGCAGGACTCTCCTGTTTCTGTCTTCTTGGTGGACTTTGAGATGCAACAGTGCCAAGGGAAGTAAATGCACCTGGAGAGTGAGAACTGGATTTGTCCAAGTCATTTCCCAGCAAACTTCTCCAAGTTCAAGGCCGTCGGCCTGAGGGGAGCATCAGGAAGAGGCTGCTCGGCTTCTCCTGCAAATGGGCTCCGCCAGACTTTCAGGATGATGGTTTCTTTTCTATTTCTTCTTCTCGGAAGCTCTATCGATTTTTCTGTCCATTTCATATTGCCCCCTACACGTATACAAGATAACTATATTTGAATCACGAACACTTGACATCTCTGCTTCAAGGCACACCCGCTATATGATATGGAAAGCCCTTACCATCCCGAGACTTAGTTCTCCAGCCTGTGATGATCAGGACAGCATACCACTGGGGCCTCTCTCGTGGTTGCTAGAAGGGAGCTCTAGACTGCTCTGCACACAACCGACTCATTACTGTCACTAGAGGAACTAAATTTAAATACATAATTAACTTTTAGTTAATAGACAAGCTAATTTTTTTTAAAGAACACGTAAAATAAAGAATCAGACAACACAGGGAATGAAAACAATGGTGGCACTCTCCAAGTTCTTTCTATAAGGTTTCTGCTTCTGTTTACACACGCTGCACCTTCTGGGGAGCTGCAGATATAATACCAATGTTGTATTGTATGGGAAACCCAGAGGCACTTTCTTTTTGGATGTTTTCTCTCCCTTGAGTTTTACCCCAGCACCTGTCTCACAGTTCCATAATCATCTCCCGTCTACCGAGGCGGGAAACCAAGTCCTGGGAATCAAAGGGCTTGACTAATCTGCTCAGGGCCTGTGGTGGCTACAGAGGCCCTGGCACTCTGACTCCCGAAGCACACGCTCTTAAGACACGCTTTTATGAGGAGGTTGTAAAGCAAGGTCTACCCTGAATCAACCCAACTTTCCAGGCTCTTGGTTCAGTCGAAAGCATGAGGGTGCTAATGGAGGATTTACGGCTCCCTCCGTTTGTCTCATTTGTTGGTCAACACCCAGAAGCATGTGAAAGGCCCAGAAGCTGAGTGGCACTGGGTGACCATGAGTGATACAGCAGATAAATGATGGTGGCCAGGGACAGAAGCTTCTGAAAGTCCTGGTGTCACCCCTGCACACTGGAATGGTGACCACATTCTAGTACCATGAAGAGGGAAATCCAGTAGTGAGCTTGTCATGGTGTAGGCTGGCAAGACAAATCAGGCCAATGTGAAGGGGAGATTGTTTCATTAGAGCCCAGAGAAAATCCACGACCACGCAGGCCCTCCAGGGACCATCTCTGCCCTCCATACAGTGGATGCATGAAGAGGGAGAGACCCTGTTCCTTCCCGGGGCTCTCCCATGTATGAGAACTTGACTAGACTGGGCTTCTTTACATCCTGATGTCTGGGTGGTGACTCAGGGGGGGTCTCCCACTTAGACAAGACATTACTTCTTCTTCTTCTTTTTTTTTTTTTCACTCTGAACTGAAAACAGGAGAAATAAACTCTGAACATACAGGCATCTCTATCCAAAGATCCCCATCCAGGAGATGACTGGCTTTCTTGGAACCAATATAGCTTCAAACACACCGGACCAGCTCTCCCAGTCCTGCAGACCAGCTCTCCCAGTCCCGTGGAGTCTATGACTCCTGTGTCTCCTTGCTCCAGCCTGGGGTTGAGGCTCAGCCGTGAGCTCGGGCTGCCACTCAGGAGGCAGCAAAGATCCTCAGCACCACTGAATAGAGGAAGACACAGGTGAAACAAATCAAACAACAATCAGGGGTGAATTTTCAGTGTAGCCCAGCATGGAGATTTCCTGGCAGGATTTCCATTAACTCGAATGGGAGGTGTGTGGCTAAATCCCTACACACTGTGCTGAAAATGTGCCTCTAAGTGCCTGGCTGCATTATGCCGGGGACAAAAAAAAAAACACAAACTACCTCAACCAGGAGGGACGCACACAGCTAAGGTTCCAGGACTCCCTGCAGAAGGTGTCTCAAGCTATGACCGTCCTGGGTGAGACACAATGGGCTCCCACACAGTCCGGTGAAGCTTACGGGATCCAGGAAGGCTCTGTGCAGCTGCCTGCGAGCCTCGCCTCTCCTTGACACAGACTTTGATTGTGGGTCGATCTGGAGTCCCACACAAATGGCTTGTGTTTGCTAAGATGATTTCTCTCCCACACTGATGACCTGAAATTTCAGTAAACCTTAGCATTGCATCAGGCCCATTGGAGCCAGAGGCTCGGGGGGTGACTGCATGATTCGTCTTGATGTGATTTTATGGCCTCTGCAAGGTAAATGCTTCGAAGGACCCTTACCCCCAGGATCAAAGGAAATAGTCATGAAATCATTTACTTTGCCTGCTTCCACGGAGCAATTTGCTTTCCGGGACATCCACATAGTGGTTCTGAAACATGCCCGCTCTCCTGACCCTCTGCCTCAAAACTCTCTGCTGGCTTTCTTCTTTATAAAAGCTTACACCTTCCCATAAGTTACTTTATCTTATCTGTGTCTGCACATGGGTTTATTTGTTTTATTTGAGACAGCATCTTCTGTAGCTCAGACTGGCTTTAGGCTTCATATTGTAGCCAAGGCTGGCCTAGAGCTGATTCTCCTGCCTCTAGTGCTGAGGTGACAGGTGTCTACACCACTATGCCCAATTAACACAGTGCCAGGGTTTCCTGCATGCCTGGCAAGTGCTCCGCCCACACCTCTGAGCACCCTGGCCTTGCTGGCGTGGTTTCATTTGCCGTGTCACATGGTTTCTTCTTGCTGAATTGTTCCCTCCCAGTGACCCTCTGCCCACTCGCCCTTCAAAGCCAATGCCACGGTGAACTTCTTTCCTCGCTCTTCCTCACATCGCCTTTCTGGTCTTCCTACTGTGTGGTCTCAGAACTCAGCTCTTCACTCAGGTGCCTCGAGTTTTATCATAGTTTGTTCCACACCTTTGTGTCTCAACAACATTGTCAGCTCCACGAGAGTTTCCAAACCATCACATCCCTGCAATGGGATGCATCATAGAGATTTGCTAACTGTGCGAGTAAGGGACAAAGACCAGGTCCCCTTAGCCTTCTTTCTCCACAAACTTCAGGGCACAGTGGTGAAGACATCTTCAAGAAATGGAACCATTGTCAGCAATCCTTCAATCGCCCTCACACATAGAAACAAACATGGAAGGAATGCTTTTCCTCATGTGCGTCAGGCCATTGCTCAGGTGACTTGGATGTGATGAGGCAGAACTCCTGGCCCCACAGTAGGACGGGGGTCTACATGGCCATGGAATGAGGCAGAGGCACGGAGGGAATACCACCAAATGCCTACACAGAAAGGCTGCTGTCAGGTACTGGAATACTCCAGCCTTCTCTCCTGAACAGGCAGGTGCCTGGAAAGCTGAAATACTGCCTCGGGTGTTGACAGCTTCATTTACAGACACCTGGTAATGCTATGGATGAGGCCCAGGGGGTACCCCTGGTCTTCCTTCCCCCACTTTCCAAAAACCACAGCCTGAAACTTTCTTGATCTTACTTCTCCTCTCTGAATTTGCAAGACAAGTTGCATGTTTCTGTTCATCTTTGACAGACTTACCGAGTCAAGACGGGCTGCCGTAGGTTATTTCTGGGAAAAAAAGGGGAAAGGAAGAATCATGGTTTGCAATGGGTCCAAGTCTGGGACGCTGACAGGGCACAGTCAGGGACTCTAGGAAACATGATTTTAAGGAGTTCAGCTTTCCTTGGTGGGCAGTCTCCTTGAGTCTGTAGTCCCTAGCATTTTCTGCAACATTAAGTTGCTAACTTACAGGGCAGGGCTGGGTAAGTATTGTATGGGGAACCCTACACTTAGACACACATAGTAGATACAGGCCTTTAGTAGAGACACTTGTTAGGTCACAGTGACTTCTTGCAACACCTGCTCTACAAATGTTGAAAAGTCCAGCTGTGGCAGTCAGGGGGACATGGGAACGTCTGAGGTTGCAAGTTGAGATCAAAGTGTCTGGGAAGTGGCTGGTAAGGCAAGCCTCAGGTCAGGAGACAGATGAGATGCGGGAGAGTTCCCAACCCTGCCAGCAACATTTGCACAGGAATCTAGACAAGTCGTTGATCTCCTTGCCTCAACATCTTCCTGCTTAGTATGTATCTGGCGATCACCTCCCCTGGTGCAGATTTTAATTAGTATACAATCTAGCATTTAGACTGGAGTGGGATCTGAAAGCTCGAAGTCTGAAACCTGCCTGCTTTCAAGATTCCTGTACCTATTTGAAAACAGAACCGCAGAGCCCTTCCCGGGGCCTTCTTGATACTATTTAGTTTCTAAGTTGCTTCAGCAGAAGAAAAATACAAGAGTTCTCCGGTTCCTCTGCTCCCTTTCCTACTGAGGTGCTAACATCTCCTGAATTGTGACTAGATCAACATTGTAACAGCTGCGAGAACACAAGCACACTTTCTCTTCTGAGAAAGACTGGTTTCCTCAGCGTTAATGTCCCCTTGCTGCCACCCCCCCTCCAATCCAGACCTCCCCCTTCTCCCCTCCCACTACCAGCTCAACCCAGATCACATTAGAGTCCCAGAGCACAGGGCGCAGTTCTCATCTGTCTGTCACCAAGAAGGCAGACGGGATGGAGGAACAACAAGTCGCTTGTACCTGAAGAGGAGGACACTCCTGGGAAACAAGCAGATGAGCCGCCCCACGAATCCGAGCCACGCTGGAGGTAAAGAGAACTGCATGAGAAAGCTCAGGCTATCTCTGCATCGTCCTTCCCTCTCACACTGCCCTGCTGGCGGCCTGAGGGGGACCTGAAATTGTAGCTGTTAGCCTGGACCAATATCTGATTCTGAGAAAGTTAACCCTAGCAAAGGTGACTTGCTTTTCCCTGGGTCTCTTGGAGTCGAATAACCTTCCATTTCCACTGCTTTTCTGTAGGTTATATTCTTTTTTGAGAGGTATGTTGACATGGGAAAGAGGTGCAAGTTGCCGAGGGTTTGACCTGGTGGTTGGTAAGGAGCGCTAGCCTTTCAATAATCAAATGAGGGCATGGTGCAGAGGAAGAACTTTGAAAAGTATTTAGGGTACTTTTCTTAAAATGCACACATCACAAAATGGCACTAAAGAACACCTGTCTTCATGACACAGGCAGGTGTCCAGTGACTGGATTCTTGGCCACCCAGTGGGAGAATCAGCACTCATTCCACAGTCTCTGCTCCAGTGTTCCCTGTCGTGAATGCTTTGATTATCCCTGATTCAACAGGCTGAGATGTGATTATTAGCCCATGATGATGGCTTGGGTGGGTGTGGGGGCTGGCCTTTAGGAGGGGGAGGCAGGCAGACCTCACATATGGGCTACATCACCTCAGAGAAACATGACCTCTGTGACCAGAAAAACAAACAAACAAACAAGCAAACAAAACCACGCAGCAGCCTGGTCGCCACCTCAGTGGGGCATAGACTCCAGTTTCCACATTTGAAAAATATGGATTAAGAATAATACATGCCTCAGTGACGCAGAATCCGAGCAACCCCATAAACCAATCCCTTTCATGCCAGAGGCTACTGTTTTTACAAACTACACCAATGCAAAAATATGTTCTAGATTTTCTGTTTGCTGTACAGACCAAATGGATAGAGCCTCCTGCAGGAAGGACAGGAGGTACTGAAGCCCAGCAGAGGGCTGTTCTTATGGAAGACCACTCATCTGATCTCTTTAGGCCAGAGGAAGCAGTGGAGGAAGGAGGTGAGAGACTGATGACTACAAGTCAGGACAGATCCCTCAGGCCAGTCTCAGGGATAAGTATAGAAGATGTCAGCTAGTCACTGGCAGAACACTGGCAATCAGCTCCTAGGCTAGAACTCAGACGTCATCAGTGATCACAGAGCACATCACCTACCTGGAAAATAAGGTCAACGAGACCTCTGTGTTTATTTTTTATAGGCTCTCATTTCTCCCAGGATGGCCTTGGGATGACCTTGGCTTATAGGAGTTGAACCCACCTGTCCTAGGCCTCAAACTGAGGTAAACTCTTGTAGGACTGTCGATGTAGACAGCACTGATCCAAATGCTGTACTGTTGAGAAGAGGTAGGGCTCAAACCTTCCTCAGCAGATGGACGATGATTTGTAAGTTAACTTGAAGTTCTTGAGGCTGTATCCCAGACTGCCTGACAGCTGTCTGATAATTACTGAAAATAGGCACCTCTGCTATAAAAATCAAGGGAAACAACCTATGTGTCTATCACTGATGAACACACAAAACATGTGGTGTGTGTGTATGAAGTGGAATACTAGGTAGCCATAAAAGATTGAACTCCTGTCATCTGTGACAACATAGATGATCTGGAGATCACGATGCTAAGTGAAATAAGCCAGGCAAAGAAAGCCCACACGACCTCACACACAACTTCTAGAGAGGTTGATCACCTGAAGGTTGGGCTCACCTATTATCAGCTTTTACTGCTACAGAGATGGTAAAATGGAGAGGGCATGGAGATGGGCTCAGTGGGATCGGCTCAGTGGGCAGTGCTTTGAAAGGAATAAGTGGTTCCAGTGTGTCACTGAACAGAGTGACCGCTGACAGCAGTACTGTCCTGTGTGGCTTTGCACTACATAATAGTTATGTCTTTTCAGTTATATACCACTTCAGACTATTCCCTTTTGATAATTATTTTTGTTGAAAATTTCCCATTCCCTCCACTCTAGCTCCTCTCTTATCTCCTCTACCCTTCTGGCATCCTTCCGATGTCATGTTCTCTTTTAAAAAGGGACCTCAGCATAAAACAGATACACTGAATCTAATAGAAGAGAAAGTGGGAAAGAACCTTGAACTCATTGGCACAGGGGGAAATTTCCTAAACAGAACTCCAATGACCCATGCTCTAAGATCAAGAATTGATAAATGGGACCTCATGAAACTGGAAAGCTTCTGTTAGGCAAAGGACATAGCCAATAAGACAGATAGTTGGCCTACAGATTTGGAAAAAAATCTTCACTAACCCCATATCTGATAGAGGGTTAATATCTAAAATATATAAAGAGCTCAAGAAGCTAACCACCAAAAAAAAAAAAAAAAAAAAAAAAAAAAAAAAAAAAAAAAAAAACCAAACAACCCAATTAAAAAAATGGGGTATAGAACTGAACAGAGAATTCACAACTGAGGAATCTCAAACTGCTGAGAAGCACCCAAAGAAATATTCAAAGTGCTTAGTGATCAGAGAAATGCAAATCAAAATGACCCTGAGATTCCACCTTACACCAATCAGAATGGCTGAGATCAAAACCTCAGGTGACAACACATCTTGGAGAGGATGTGGTGAAAGAAGAATGCTCCTCCATTGCTGATGGGATTGCAAACTGGTACAACCACTCTGGAAATCAATCTGGAGGTTCCTCAGAAAATTGGAAATAGATCTACCTGAAGACCCAGCTATACCACTCTTGGGAATATACCCAAAAGATGCCCCACCATGCCACAAGGGTACGTGTTCCACTATGTTCATAGCGGCCTTATTTTTGATAGCCAGAAGCTGGAAACAACCCAGATGTCTCATGACAGAAGAATGGATACAGAAAATGTGGTTCATTTATACATGGAATACTACTCAGCATTTAAGAACGAGGATATCCTGACTTTTGCAGGCAAATGGATGGAACTAGAAAATATCCTGAGTGAGGAAACTCAGACCCAAAAGGTCATGCATGGTATGTACTCACTAATAAGTGGATATTAACAACAGCAACAAAAAACAAAACAACAAAAAACAAAACAAACAAAACAAAAAACCAACCCCCCCAAACCAAAAACAACAAAAAACAAAAACAGAAAAACAGAAACAAAACAAAATAAAATGTACAAAAGACCCAAGATACAGTCCACAGAACTCAAAAAAGTCAACAAACTGAAGTGCCCAAGTGAGGATGCCTCAGTCCCCCTTGAGAGAGATAAGAAAGCAATCACAAATGGGGAGGGACAGAAGGACCTGGGAGGAAAAGTGGATGGGGTGGGGAGGGAGTGGGGGGAGAGGGGAACCTGACCTGGTATTGGGTGAGAGAAAAGGACTGCAGCCCTGAGGGCCTGATGAAAAAAATGGAAACAGGCAACCTGGGGAGATAGGAGGTTGGGGGACACCCCAGAATGCACCAGAGACCTGGGAGGTGAGAGACTCCCAGGACTCAAAGTGGGGACCTTAGATGAGATGCCCGACAGAAGGGAGAGGAAACTTATAGAGCCCACCTCCAGCAGGAAGACAGGACATCAAGTGAGGGATGGGGTTGTCATCCCACAGTCATACCTCTGTCCCATAATTGCTCCTGTCTGAAAGAATTACAGGGATGGAAATGGAGAGGAGCCCGAGGAAAAGAAGGTCCANCGACAGGCCTAAAGTGGGATCTAGCTCAAGGGGAGGCCCCAAGGCCTGACCCTATTACTGAGGTTATGAAGCGCTCACAAAAAGGGACCTAGCATGACTGCACTCCAAAAGACCCAACATGCTGTTGAAAGTCAGATGCAGATATTTGCACCCAACCAATGGACAGAAGCAGCTGACCCCTGTTGCTGAAATAAGGAGGGCTGAAAGAAGCTGAGAAGGGCGCTCCTATAGGAGGACCAGAAGTCTCAATTAATCTGGACCCCCGAGATCTCTCAAACACTGGACCACCAAACAGACAGCATACGCTAGCTGATAAAAAGCCCCCAACATACATACAGTAGAGGACTTCTGGGTTTGTCTTCATTCAGAGATGATGCACCTAACCCTCAAGAGACTGGAGGCCCCAGGGAGTTTGGAGGTCAGGTGGAGTGGGTGGTAAGGGCATCCATATGGAGACAGAGGAGGAGGTGTGGAATGTGGAGCAGACAGAGGGTAGATGGAGGGGGGGGGCAGAGAATGGAATATGGAGTATAAAAAATAAATTAGAAATAAAATAAAATTTAAGGCGAGGTTGTGGAGAAAGAGGAACACTCCTCCATTGCTGGTGGGATTGCAAGCTTGTCCAACCACTCTGGAAATCAGTCTGGCAGTTCCTCAGAAAATTGGACATAGTACTACCAGAGGACCCAGCAAT
>NC_034593.1:29625759-29664703 GCF_900095145.1 Mus pahari
TTTCCTTTCCTTTCCTTTCCTTTCCTTTCCTTTCCTTTCCTTTCCTTTCCTTTCCTTTCCTTTCCTTTCCTTTCCTCTTTCCTTTCCTCTTTCCTTTCCTTTCCTTTCAAAAAAAATTAAATTAAATTAAATTAAATTTAAAAAATAGCTTTAGGACCAGTTGGTGTTGCTGGGTGTGGGGTCACCTGCTGAAGCTGAGGAAATGTAAGCCTTCCCAGTCTAGGACTGGCCATTAACCAGGAACACATTGAGGTAATACCTATGATCCCCTTAACACAGGGAAACCAGACAGCCTGAGCTGGATTCTTTGGTATCCCAACCATCTGACCTTTAATTTCTTTTGCTTTCTTACCTGTCTCATCTTGAGAAATGAAGACAATAGTGTCATGAGGTTTCCATGGAGATTGTACTGACTAGTGGTATACAGCAAATGCTTAGAACACCTGGTACACACCAAGTGCTCAATAAAGATGAGCCTTCATATTGCCCTTTGCCAAAGAACATAACCTTAAAAATCTCTGCTTTCCACATGTTAACAAATATTCAAGTGAAAAATGCCCAAGGAAAAATTTGAGACGGGAGCAGCTGCCTACCCATTTGTGTAAGTCTGATGGACTTATGCTATGCTCAGACCACATAGCAGACATGGGAGGGTTTTGTGTGATTTGTGCCTTGATCAAATTCGATCGCAGACTTTGCCACACTTTTGAAGTCTTAATGGGAGGGCTTTAGGGTCCCAACTCACTAGAAAAGCTGAGACTTCTCCATCACCTCCTGTCCTTCTAAGGAGCCATCATTGGGTTGTTGCTTTCTGGGGATTCTGGTGTGTTCTTCTTTTGATGAGGATGTCACAGTAGGTTCAGGGCCATCGCTGTGTCTACCACTCATACCTTGCCTCTCCAGGACTCTAGACAAGTGCCTACCTCTCCAAGTTTTTATTTTTCTCTCTTGTCTTTAACAGTCTAGCCGTTTATTTCTCCCTTTGGAACTGTGTGTACTTTTAAGCCTCTTCAAATACATTCTGGAAAAAGAAAAAAAAAAGAGTAAATGAAGAGCTCGCATGACTAGAAGCACATGAAACTGTAGAGAATTAGCCTCTTCTAACCACTTAGTTTATGATGAGAGAAGACCCTACTCACTTTCTTTCTTGTTCAACCTTAGGACAGGCTTTCATTCAGTTAAGTGTTTTAGCAACCGATTCTTTTGTTTCTCTGTAAGATGAAATTTTGGGAGGATTATAGCTCTGTGGCCTTGGAATGGCTCATAGAAAGATGACATCATAGAAAGCACTCGCCACAGGGTCACACGAACCAGGCTCATCTCAAAAGCACGTGCGTATAGTGATGTGCGGCCCAAGGTCTCCCAGAGAGGGAAGGAAGTCAGGCTGTCCAGATCTTCCTGGAAGGGGTGGTTTAACAATATCTGTAGTGGGCCACTTATGGGGTGAAGTGGAGCAAGCGTTGATGATGTCTTCCCACCACCCATGTGGAGGCAGGCTGTAAGGTCCTGGATGTTGCAACCTCGTTTCCTGTGAAGGTAGCCACCAATATAGTCAAAGCTCTGGGTAGCAATCTTTGCCACATGGAACACTCCCCTAGGCATCAGTGACACTGTGGTCCCTTTGGTGATCATGAGGACAACACCCTGCAGCGAATTTCCTGTCTTCATGTCCTGTTGTTGTGTTGGTGGGGTGCTGATCCCATGGAGCTGAGTGCTGACCAGTGCCTAGAACTTTCTGTGCTGCCTGTTCATTCTCTGCCTCAGTTTCCCCTCTCAGAAACCTGTGTTGCAGCCATTGCAATTCAAAGAAAACAACCTTTGAGTTTTCAATTAGGCTGTTTTCAAAGTGTCCAGGGAAACACAATATTAGGTATGGCAGTTCGCTGCTTTATCAGAATGTCATGTGCCCACCATAAAGGTCGAAGTAGAACAGTGAGTTCTGAGGACTTCATATATCCATGTCACAATTCCTGAATCAATACGCAGAGCCTTCCCATCACCCGCCAGCTTCTCTCTGGACCGTTTATGGCCAGCAGCCCACCCTGCCTGTTCTGATCTCTAACATCTCAGGTTTAACATTTTGAAATAATTTGTATTTTTTTAGTAGTATGCAATTTTTGGAGAACAGTTTTTCTCAGTGTAGTGCCTTTAAGACTGATCGATATTAGTGTATTTATAGATTGTTGATTCCTTTTTAAGTGTTAAGTAGTATTCTGCGGCTCGTTTTGTTTCTCTGTCCTCCTGTTGAGAGACATTTGTGTTGTTTTCTATTTGGAGTGATTATAAATGAGGATAAATAAAACCAGTTTGAGATTGTGATCACAGGCGTTTATGCCCAGAAACTCCTTTTTTTTATTTTCCTTGAGCATATATCATAATTGGAAATTTTAGGTCTTCTGTGACATACTCTCCAAATATCCATTCATTTGGCTCAAATCTAACCTGCAGGCCCAACTTAGAATTTCCAGGAACTGGAGGGAAAAGAAGAAGGAGTTAAATTGCTACCAGAAAACAGTCAGCTACAAGTACAGAAGAGGCCCACTGTCCGCAATCCTGTAAAGAGAGGTGGGAGAGGAGATGGGGTCTCTTTGACCTGTGAGATTTCAACAGTCAATGCAGCCAAGACATGTGTGTCTTTAAATTGGATCTTGGTTTAAACAAACCCAGTCATCAAATACATACTGGGAACGTTGTATGAGATTTGGGTCTCAGGGGATCGTAGAAAATGTATCTTAATTATATTAGTTGTGCCCCTGGAATTTTGTAAAATGACATAGAAATAGTCTCAATAAATACTTCCACTAAGTGTGTGAAATTCCCTCATGTTTGGAGTTCACTTTTAAAACTGTCACCACAAAGAAGAGCGTAGGAAACAGACAAGGACAATGTTGTACATCCCCAGAGCTGCGTGCAAGATCACCTGCATACAAGCAGCACAGGCCTGATTCACCGTGGGCTTTTACAGTCTGCACAACAAAAGTACGAAGGTACTCCGATGAGCTAAAATAATTGGATGTTTTATTTGTATCTTTTGCCCTTTTGTTTGTTCCCTTCTTCCCTCAGTAATGGCAAAACCCAAAGCCAGCAGTGACATCCTAAAACAAGCTTGCGATGAATGAAGGTCCAATTTACAATATTATCAACATAACTGACAGCTCCTCGGAAGAGACCACCAGCCAGCCAGCCACCCCGTGTGTGGTAAGGCAGGAACAGGATCGCACATTAAGATTTCAACTTACAAAGCTTTCTGCAAAAGCTGAAGGTATTTAGACCATTCACATTTTCCAAGCCATGTCTGCCTATCTCGCTAACATGTTGCAACACTGCAGAAAGTTTATTTTACACAGGCAATTTCTAACACAATCTTCTAATTATGAGGATGAAACGGAGTTTCACCTTCCACCACCCTAGTGATTCATAGCCTTCTGTCAGCTGCATCAAAGGATCTGGTATCTCAAACAAGTAGAGAAGGACTTCTCTGCTTCACGTCCCTTCCCAAAAGTCTGGCTCATTGCTCTGAAGGGAAGCAATGCAGCAGGCCAGCCCCTCCAGCCTCCTCAGGACCACTGGTCCTCAGTTCCTCACATCTATCACACTACACAAAGTCTGCTGTCAGAGCACGCCTCGTTTATCTGTCTGCAGTCTCACACAGTTTGCAGAGGTAAAGCCTCTACTGATGAAGACACCAGCCTGTGAAGGAAGAGAGTGGGCTGGGAGCAGCCCTTGCTCATGGATGCCGGCTACCATGGGCTGTGTGTGTGGAGGCTCTGTGGGTGAGGAGGAATCCTGAGGTGAATTTCGAGGCTATGAATTCCGTGACCCCCTAAATGAGCTCCTTAACATTTCTGAGCCCCATTGTCTCAAGTGCACAATGAGAGCATCAAAGCAAATGGTTTCCAGGATTCTAATAAATTCTAAAGTTAAATAACTCAAACCATGAGCTAGCACCCAAATTAAACATTTACAATCCTGTTTTACTAACTACGGGAGTGCTATAGTCATATTAAAAAAAAACAAAAACAAAAACTTGTGCAAGTGAAGCAAGTACTCTAACCATTCCTTTATGAACATATTTGATTCAAAACTATTAAAATCTTTCATAAAGCCTTTGGAGAAAAATCAATAAAAAGTCCATAAAAAGGGCCACCAACGAAACCAAGCGACAGACTGCTTGCCTGGCAAACCACAGCCTATGCTCCATCCCTAGCACCTCAAGAAGAAAAAGAAAAGCCTCCAAAAATACTTTGTGTTTTCTTAACAAGGATGTGAAGGGGGCCTGGTGGAACGTGGTGATCATGTCAGATTTCTCTCACTAACAAAACAAACAAACAAACAAACAAACCCTTAATCATCTGGGGCATTGAATCTGCTAGCCAGTCCTTGTAAGTCCAGTGCGCTGGGCTGAAGGCTCCAGCTTGCAGGAGATAAACATGCTTCTATTCAGAGGAGTGGAAGAGGAGAGGCAGGCCACTGCCTGACCACCAACAGGCTGCGTTCGTCTCTCACCTACTGTATTCATGAATTCCCTCTCGCCGTCCCTACATTTCCACCCATTTTATTTTATTATTATTAAGAGCAGACACAATAGTGTCTGAGGATGTGAGGCTCAATAGCTGTGCACTGTTAGTCAAAACACAAGTCAGAGGTGGCAACAATGGCTCCCAAAGGTGGTTTGTTTTACTGTCTTTCGGATCTGAGCTTCCCCATCACTCCACCTTTCCTGTCTTAGTCAGACTTGGTCCCAGACAGCTTCCCTAACCTGACCCGGAGAAGGTCGGCTGGAGGTTAGAGGCAGAAGGCCTGGGAGACCATGGGAAAGAGCCCAGTGCTGGCCGGGCCCCGGATGCATCATTCAGAGGTCATGGGTTTCATGCCAGCTGAATTTCATAGATTCCTGCACTAAAAAAAAAAAAAAGATTCTACTACATTTAAAACAGATTGGCAGGCTGCTTAAAAATCCTATAAATAATTTATCAGCCCATCCATTCTGACTTCCTCCAAATACTATCTTGGTTATTTTTAGTGCAAAATAAATCCTATCTAACTGCTGAGCTTAGTTAGAGAGGATGGAAGAAAACTGCCACCACTGTGCTTCTCAACCAAATGAAGGGTGATGATGTTAATTATCTTCATATTTCAACATAGCAAAGAAGAAGAGCCGATATGTGGTCAAATTTAATGGTCAGAAACTTATACATGAAGGAAACATAGTATCTGAATACTGGGAAGGTCTGCCCAAGTTAAGGCTGTGTGGGCCAAACTCAATGTCCCATAACTAGCATTCCTTAGTCCAACCAGCATTGACCGAGCAGTACAGCAGAAGGGAGCCAAGCTGGTTTCCACATGGACCTCTCTTGGCTGCTGCTGAACAAATTCTTTGGTTAGGGTGTAAATTCATAGTCCTACGGCAGCACCAGAAGCTGTGAAGTGAAAGTTCTATCACGGCAAAGCTGCTGGCTACCAGAGGCGCGTACTGGAGTCTCAGAACAGGCACAGGAGTTTCCATGTAGAGGGACTTTGTCACCACACCACGGGAAAGGGGATTCCTCTTATTCCAGCTTATAGCAGAGGGGGCTCTGGGATCATGGGCAGTCACGGAGGCTGGCAGAGAGGGAGGAGACTCTGGGCTAGCGTGGGCTCATGGCCATCCCATGTGGCGCAGGTGGGTACCACAGGTGAGGTTGGATCCTGGAGAGGTGTGGCTCAGTAGTGTTTACCAAGCTGTAGTCTTGGAGTGCAGTTGGGGAGGGTCAGAGCAACACAATGTGTGTCTGGCTGGTTCATTCCTTCAAAGCAGTGACAACTCCACCCTCGTCTGGGGCATCTTGAGGGTGTGTCTCCTGAGTGTTTCAGAACGAAGGTCCACCCTGTTCCAGCTCAATCTCAGCAACAACAGGGCACGTCACAGGGTATCAACTCCCTGGGCCTTGAGGACACCTCTGTTCTATCACAGGATACGTGAACTCCAGCTCAGCTCAGCTCCTGCTGGTAGACAGCAAATCCTGACCTTGCCTTGACTTCTAACACAGGGGGCACACAGCTCCTCTGTCCTGCCCCTCCGTTAGGTGGAGAGGTAGAGACTGACCCAGGAATCCATCCAAGGGACATTCAGAACCATCACCATGTCCCCTGGGCCCACCCTACTACCACTAGCTCTTTGGTTTCTGAGACTTGTCGCTACCAAGATCCTCACATTCTCCTTCCAAAAGGTCTCCCATGGCCTGCCCTGTGAATGAAGCCCCCACTTGTCTGAATTCACTGTGGCTTGCTTCTGAGCTCCTTGTTCATAAGCTAACATCTCTAAGCCAGGGTTATCCTCGTCTGCCCAAGCGCTGTATTTAAGTGTGACAGTGATCAGAACAAACATGAACTGAATTGAATGCATCTGACTATGAATACAAAACTAACGTCCCAAACTCCCTGGGGCTGGGCTTCGAGATGGTGATTCAGTTTTCTGTCCTGCTAGCTCTTCGTGTGTCTTACCCAAAAGGGCAGCCTAGATCACTGGGGCGTTGTGGAGAGTGTTGGAAAAGGAAGGATGCTTCTGCAACATCCTAAAGTATGGCAAGCTGGAAACAAGGTTGTCCAACCAGAGTTATACCCCTGCAACCCCTGGGCCAAAGACTACGTGTACCCGCTTCACTACCATCGCAGCAACCACCCTCACTCGGCACAATACAAAGGCTCATGGAATGCAAACACGTTCTCTCTACCACTGAGTTCTGGCAGTAACCCACCAAAGAGACGTATTCTCTGTTAGCGGATTGAAGAATGGAGGCTTAGCGAGACTGAATGATTTGTCTAGATTTGTCCAGGAAGGAAAACTGAGAGCCAAGCTCAAGGTCACACCTCTTTCTGCTCATTAGTACACACATGTGGATGCTCGCCCCACAGCCTTCCAGGAGGCTTGCACTTCGTCGAAAGCAGGTCTTTACTTTCAAAAACCAAAAGCCCCCAGGGATGGACTTGCTTGCTTCCCTTTAAAGGATTATTTTCTATATCAATAACACATTAAGCAAAAATGTATTAATGATTTTTTTTAACTGAACTTTATTTCGGAATAATTATAGTTCATAAGAAGGTACAGAAACGGTAAGGGAAATTGTAATATAAATAGGAAAATAATAGTTATCTATGGGTATCTACAGTGTAGCATAAGAGGCAATCTTGTGATGTGTGAACTGAGGGATTCTGGGAGATTTAGATAGAGTGACTGCGTGGGTAACTGGGCCAGGTATCCTGCAAGAAGTGTTATTTGGATTGACCTGGGAAATACACACAGGGTTTCTCTGTGCAGCCGTGGGGTAGAGGGAGAATTTGGGGAAGACCCTGACTTGAGAGGAGAAGATGAGGGTGGAAAGCACAGGGTGGGCTTGGGGAACAGCGAATGCCCAGAGGAAGGAATGGGGATGTGTTTAATCAGCACAGCCTCCCGGCTCTTCCTTCCAGTGTGCTCTGTGCAAAGGTCAACATGAATGGACAGAGATGGACTCGGCCCATTGTCGTGAGTATCAGAAGTGGACTCAGAACTCTTGGGGCCAAGAAAGCCACTGCTTTGTCATTTTCTGATACAGAAACCTGAAAAGATTTTTCTTTGTGGAATAAAGAAAGTGTTTTCAAAGTTTCTCTTGAAAAGTAATAAAGCAAGAGCAAGTAGTACTGAGTGTTAAAAGCTGTGTGCCTGGGACCTTGGCTTTCTGTCTTTGGATTCTCTCTAAAAAAGAAAAAAAAAATGTGTGTGTGTGTGTGTGTGTGCTCACATTTATATGTGAGCACACACACACACAAGGTCAGAAGAAGGAATCAGATCCATTGGAGCTGGAGTTACCTGTGACTGTGACCTGCCTGTCATGAGAGCTGGGAACTGAACTCTAGTCCTCTGAAAGAGCAGAGAGTGCCCTGACCACTGAGCCATCCCACCAGCCCCAGTCCAGTTTAAATTTAACATAAAAATGGAAACTGCAGCATTTGCCAAAAGCATACAATGCAGACACTGTTTAGCATACGACCTGCCAACCTTCCTAGAACAGTGGTGGCGGGTGCAGGTGCCAAGTCATGGCTCTTTGATTTTGCTGTCATGTGTGTACTGCATCTTGCAAGGTGATTTCCCCCTCTTTGCATTTGTTGCAAGAAATGACATGTTTGAAACTGTACCTCTCTTCTTGGAAACTCACAGAAGATTCTATGGCCCAAGTACCCTGCATTAGCCTCGCCGGGGGCTTAGCAGCCACAGGACATATTTCATCAGCAGAACAGGCTGTGAGCAGTATAGACGTGATTCTAACTTACCTGTAAAGCGTTTTCCTTAAGACAACTTGAAAAGTGTGTTCAAGCATGACAAGATAATGTCATTAGAAAAATGGAATTTAAATATCACTACTATAAGAAAACAAAAACAAAACAAAAAAAACTTTAAAAAAAAAAAAACACCCTGTAGATGAGTTAGAAAAGAACAAATTCATTGTATCAACTTTAAAAACGAGGAGCAGTCCTTGGAACAACTTCCTCCCCACCCTGAATTGTCTTAAATAAGCATTTTGGAAGCATGTTAATAAACCTTGTCTGTTCGGTCATTTTTACATCCACAGCACCACTTTTGGGTTGTTTCTTTACTAGAATACAGTGAGGCTGTCTCACACTGTCTATATCACAGCACCTGTAGAGTATCTGCTCAATCAACATTTGTTACCGTGTTACACGGACTTCCAAAGACAAGATACTTTCATTTTTGGATTCAGGGCTTCACATAGCCCAGGCTTTCCTTAAATTCACCAGGCAACCAAGCACGACTTCACGGAACTCCTCATCCTCCTGCCTCCACCTCCCCATGAGTATTCTTCAAGGTTGGAGATGAATCCCAGGGCTTCCTACCAGGGAGGATTCTTTTCACTGCAAACAAAATACAAAGATTAATTTGTTCATGATCCCTCAAATCTCCACCTCGAATGTGAGACCCTAGTTTCACAGCCGGCATAAGTTTTATCATAATGTAATAGTTAAACCAATAAGCCTCACAGTTTTGAGTTTAAATTCATCCTTCCTGTGATCTGGCTTTGTTGTAACTGCTGGCCCTGTCTATGGGTTCTTGATAACCAAATACTTAGGAGTTTCCCATCGAGTAAAAACAACATGCATAGCTTTTCTAGTTACCGCACCCTACCAGATTCAGGGCGTGGAGGAGGAGCTGGGCCCACGAAAGGACAGCAGCCCAGGCTGCTTCCCTTACCTGCTCGGCAGGTGGCCCAGGTGAGTCTGAGCCTCAGTCTCAGGGTTCACTAGGCCTCTTTGTTTGATCTCCACTTGCTTTCCCTGCCTGTTTGTTTTGCTGGTTTGGTTTCCTGTCCTGTCCATTAGTCATTTAGTTTTTCCTTGTTTGTTCTCTTGTGAATTTCTGCCAGTTGCTTTGCACCTCAGCACTCAATGACCTTTGTACCTAATCTCCTTGGTGGTAGCGGTCTGGATGTTGTTAGACACATGTGCATGTCTTGGAGTACGTGCAAGACAATGTTGCAGAGTTCCCCTGGGAGGAGGATGGGTTTGCAGCAACAATGGCCAAGTCCCTGGGAGAGAAGTAGCTCTCTTAACCATTCTAGCCACCTGTGTACCAAAGGAATCTGGACCACGGAACATGGACACTCCCTGGTAACCATGCACTTATGTTCTGTGTTGTTTACTAACTAGTCCAGGAACCCTTGTTTCACTAGGGGTGTACAGGCTTGTCTGTGTCTGTGTGTGTGTGTGTGTGTGTGTGTGTGTGTGTCTGTGTGTGTGTGTGTGTGTGTGTGCCTGTGTCGCCGGGACTGTTTAAGTGCTGATGGGTAAATACAAATTAGCAATAGAACACTCTAGAAAGGCACCATGAGCAGCAGTAAGGCACAACAGGTCCACGCCACAGATGACAGGCCTGTGGAATGGATGCCTGTTCAGCCCAGGTAGGACCCAAAGATAAACCAGAAACAGTTATACCCAAATGTAGCTTGCGGAACTGATGGCTTTTATCAGGATTTCTTAAATGAACATGAGTGACTCAGAGGCATGTGTATCACCAAGAGGCCTACCTCTGCACGCATGACAACTCCTAAAAACCTACACCTTTGGAGCTCCCTGAACAACATGCAGGCAGTCCTAAAATAGTCTTTTTTCTCTAGCAATTGTTACTCTTTGTAAAACAATGGGGAGGGGTAACTTGTGAGTCTTGTAACTTTCATGACCTTTCTGACTCTATAAGCTTCCTTCCTCTAGGAGGGATGTTTCAATGTAGAGGAAACAGCTGCACAACATTGGCAGGGACAGTACCAAAACAGCTAGATTGAGACCATGTATGGATGCTGGTATACAACCCCATTCTAGTATTCAGAGATTGGCCTACTAGAGAAGGAAGGAAGGAAGGAAGGAAGGAAGGAAGGAAGGAAGGAAGGAGGGAAGGAAGGAAGGAAGGAAGGAAGGCAACACACTTGACTTTCATCCATCAAAACAAACGTTCTGCATACTGTGTGCTTGTCTGCTCTGTTCTCCTCCTATGTTGGAGTGTTATTGTTCAGATATTGTTTTGCATAATACATAGTATAATCAGGTGAATTTGGGAGTGAGGGGCAATGAGAGAACATGAGTCAAATACTTCCATAGTTTTGTGATTTAACTCATCTATTCCTATACTAATTTAAATGTGTTAGTAAAATTAATTTTCTTCACTGACACTAATATTAGAAAATTGTAATTCTGGGGCCGGGCGTGATGGTGCACGCCTTTAGTCCCAGCACTTGGGAGGCAGAAGAGGCAGGCGGATTTCTGAGTTTGAAGCCAGCCTGGTCTACAGAGTGAGTTCCAGGACAGCCAGGACTACACAGAGAAACCCTGCCTTGAAACAAACAAACAAACAAACAAAAAATTGTAATTCTGATCTGTCTGTTTGTTGTAGCTAAATAATTTTCTCTTTTATAAATTACATTTCCTAGGTTAACCTATTTTACTCGTAAAACTGCTGTTTATTTATCTATATTCACTTTTTCTTCATTAAATTATCCTTAGCAGTAGTTAGAACAAAAGCAAGTGAGCCAGGCCTGGCGGGTGCACCCGTACTGGGGAAGCAGAGGCTGGAGAATCACAGTCTACTGTGCCTGAGCTACAGAGGAAGTTCGGGACCAGCCTGAGCAACCGCGATCATATTGCAGAATAAACTGTGGGAGGAGGCTGGGAAGGTAGTCTCAGTGCTCAAGTTCAATCCCTAGGACAAACCTAAGGGAAGAAGGGAGGGAGGGAAAGAGGAAAGAGAGAACGAAAGAAGGAAGAAGGAAGGGAGAGAGGAAAGGAAGGAAGGAAGGAAGGAAGAAAGAAAGAAAGAAAGAAAGAAAGAAAGAAAGAAAGAAAGAAAGAAAGGAAGGAAGGAAGAAAGGAAGGAANAAGGAAGGAAGGAAGGAAGGAAGGAAGGAAGGAAGGAAGGAAGGAAGGAAGGAAGGAAGGAAAAGAAAACTTAAAAAGAGAAAAAGAATTTGACAGAATGACAGGACCCACACACAGATCCTCCTTGTGCCCAGTGAGGCTGCTGAAGCCCCTGTCTTCAAGGATCTGGCTTTCCAGTGACACTCGGGCACCATTGTCATCACAGGGCAAGTTTAGAGAACACATGGGATAGAGGGTAGTTTTGGTGTGCAGATGATCTGGTGGAGACAATCGAGGCAACGTGCATGAGACTGCTAGAGGAGTGAGCTGGCACCACACACTGAGGTGGGCTGCGGAGGTGTGAGAATAATGCCACCAAGACAGAAGCCCGAGCAGTGGGGAGTGGGGGTCATGGTGGTGGTGAAGATTTTTATGTCTTTCATTAATTTCTTCCCTGTATCATTCAGTGGTGTCTTAGTTAGGGTCTTACTGCTGTGAGCAGACACCATGACCAAGGCAACTCTTATAAGGACAAAATTTAATTGGGGGCTGGCTTACAGGTGCAGAGGTTCAGCCCATTATCATCAAGGCAGGAACATGGCAGCATCCGGGCAGGCATGGTGCAGGAGGAGCTAAGAGTTCTCTATCTTCATCTGAAGGCTACTAGTGGAAGACTGACTTCCAGGCAGCTAGGATGAGGGTCTTAAGCCCGTGTTCACAGTGATACAACTATTCCAACGAGACCACATCTACTTCAAAAGGGCCACACCTTCTAATAGTGCCACTCCCTGGACCAAGCATATATAAACCATAACAAATGGGAAGCTACGTAGTGTCCTACACTACTGCTCAACCTTGATATCTCCAGATCTTGCCAGTGGACCGTGATGTAAGGCAGATGCCAGTGGACCGTGATGTAAGGCAGATGCCAGTGGACCGTGATGTAAGGCAGATGCCAGTGGACTGTGATGTAAGGCAGATGCCAGTGGACTGTGATGTAAGGCAGAATCCCACTCCCTGCCTGCAGCTGCAGGTTTTAAAATACCTGCCAACTTCAGATGCTGACACCAAAGGTTTGTGGAGATGGTATATTTAACAAAACAAACAAAAAAAAATAAGGCCTAAAATGTTTTAAATCTTAGGTACAAAAACTTCATTCCACCAAAAAAAGACTGTAGTTAGCAATAGTAGTTTAAAACAAGAAATGTTTTAAACTTTCAAAATGGTTACTATATACGTAAAGTGGGTGCCTGGTTTCTATTCCCCAGCCCAAGGCAGGAATCACCAATAGATCACAGAGTCCTTTCTTGCTGTGCTCTCATCCCCTTCAATCTTCCTACAAAGCTCTGTAGCAAGTTTCTTCCAATTAGCTGGAACTGGCCCTGAAAATAAAGATAACTTTATCTATAATACTGATAACATAGTCATTCAATTTGCTGTACCTACTTACTACAGTATCATAAAACAACAACAACAACAACAACAACAACAGTATCTGTAGATCATAGGAGAAAGATTTGAATGTTTTGAAAGACTGGTCTGTGACACTCTGCGGTTCACAGGTCGCGGAAGTGGGCACATAACTAAAAGTGTCTAGTTGGAACTCTCTAGAATATAGTCAGGGTGGCAGGACCACTGCAAAGCCGTTTCTTCCCAGTCATTGCCAAGACCTTTACAGGGAAAAGCAGCAAATACATCCCAACACTCGACTCTGCGATTAGAAAAAGTAGGGAGAGAAAATGTGTGTCAAAACTGATGCCTGGCTGGAGCTTTCGCAGCATCCTTCAAATGGCTCTCAGAAACCATCCCAACCTCATTCCAGCTCAGGAGGCATCTGACCCTTTGACGGTTTCATCTGCACAGTTTACACCCCAGAATTACATCCCCAAGTTACAAAAATTCTCATTTGAAGAGAGTTTACCATTGTATGTTGGCCTACATTCCTAGCTATTCTAGCCCTATGTAAACATATCTATATAGCACGCATGCAACCATTAAACATCAGATATGTGACTGTTTGCTAGAATTGCCCCAATACCATCTTAGGTAATCCTCACTGTTACCCCTGCTGTGCCGCCATTATATCCAAACAGAAGCCAGAGGTTCAGAGAAATGAAGTAATATGTCTCCTTCATGCTGTGGTTAAATTCATAAGGATGACTTGAATGGAGGTTGCTTTACTTCAGTGCTGGGAACTGAGTTCGGGGCCTCTTACTTGCTAAGTTAGTGTCATAGCCACACATTAACACAGTCAATTCTTCCATCACTATGTGTGCACAGAAACTTTCATGGTGGTGAAAATCCTTATATCTGTGCTGTCCGATAGACACAGTGCTCATGTGTGACTGTTGAGCATCAGAAATGTGGCTGATGCTCTGAAATTTTTGTTACATTTGAGTATGAATAGATGATTAGATGTTATTGCTCTGAGCAGTTGTGCTCAGCACAGACCCAAGCCTTCGTTAACTCTGTTTTGTTACCTCGCTGGGGTGTGATAAAAAGCAGCTATAGAAAGACGTTCTTCAGTGAATCAATAACTTTAAATCTGTGCACATAATTCATATAACAATTCTGCCTGTAATGTGTCACCTTTTGGAAAACTCACCCAAGTTCCTTTTGCTTCGCTGCCCACTCTCAGCAGTAGGATGATGCAGGATGGCAATGGAGACCTCGTGAGTTACTAACCTCTTCATATGAAAAAATAATCAAGACAAAGTTTCGAAGAAAATTTTGCCTATGATTCACTGGTCATCTAAAGGACAAAAATTTAACTTTTCATCTTTCTCCCTTGAAGAAAATTAATTTTTACCTGATATCAACAAGCTAAGTGAATGGTGTGTTATCCCTCCCCATCAAAAAGCATCCCTAAATGTGGTGGTGAGCAGTTTCTTATACTAAATATCTGTAACATGGCAGTACCTACCACCATGACCAAAGGGAAATTAAAATATAGTATATATGGATGATATCAAAACATCCCTTGAAAAGGGAGAAATGTGGGTTGGGGAAGGGACTCGGTCCATGAACTGCCTCACACATCTGAAGTCCTTACCTTAGTCCCCAGAATACATGTAAAGCAACTGGAAAAATGAAATAGCATGCATGCATGATCTCATAATAACATAGGAGGCTGACAGAGCGATATCCTCGGGGCTCTCTGGCCAACCATGTTAGCCTACTTGGAGAGTTCCAGGACAATGAAAGACCCTGTCTCAAAGAGGGGTAAGGACTAGGGCCTGAAGAGTGACACCATCATCCATACACACATTTGCACCAGCATACATACAATTTGTATGTGAAGTAAGAGATAACTGTAATGCAAAACTCTTTGAATTGCTGCAGTATGCCAAAGAGCTGGATTTCCTCACAGATCATGGAAACATGCACTACAGGTCATTTGAAAACAGTTTCAACAAGAAGCACCTGTATTTTGGCAATATAAAGTCAAGTCCCCGTTAATACGACATGCCTTTCAGGTGGGACTATTGGTAGCTACCATATTCAGGACAGTTTACAAAGGCACTGTGAAATTCATTCTCAGATCTTCCTATCACAAGCCCACAGGCTCCTGAAATCTTAGCTTCTGAGCATTACATCTCTACAGAATAGTGACCTCTAAACGTTAGTGGGCATGAAAGGCTCCCAGGAACTTGCTAAAAAGGCAAACTCTCATCCACCACTGTCACTCACAGGAATTCTGAGAGATCTAGGGATCTTCATTTAAACCACATCTCTGCAGTTTGGGTCCAAGAACTGCCTTTTGAGAAATGGTAATGACTGTTTTCAAGGTAACCGTTACAGGGAAGGTTTGCTTGGTGGAAGCCACACATCAAGCTGTGTTTGGGTCAACACTCATTGTGGACAGTCTGGCCACGCTGGCTGCATCATTCCCTTCTGCGTCAGCCTGTTTTGTTTTGACATGAGGAGAGAGCACTGAGTCACTGACTTAAGCCTACTCCTACTGCCAAGGTAAGAACGTTTCAGAGTGAAACCCAGGACTTTGTTTAGGAGAAAGGCATTCATCTCTTCACTATGTTGCCCTCTCCACCTGGATTTAAGAAAGCATGCAGTCCAGATATTGTGGGTGGCTACCTTACATGTAGAGGGTCAAGCTTGGAATAAAATTTACACAGAGAACAGAAGGCACAGCTGAGACTGCGAGGATCAGAGGGACACTGTTAAACCAGATCAATCCCTCCAAGAAGCCTGCCCCAGACTCTAGACTTCTCAGAACACAAGTCAAAACATTCTTCCATTCTTTTGAACAGCTTCTGATAACTTTAAAGGAAAAAAAAAATCACTAAATCGATATAAAATGTTGTTTTATGTTTTATACACTCATTTTTTCCTAGCACTGAATTCTGTATCTTCAAGATCTTTTTTTTTTCCTTCTTTCTCAATGCCTTTAAGCATTCTGCATGGGTGTCAATAAGTCTGCGTTCTTACCGAAGTGGATGCTCACAGCCAGCTATTGGATGGAACACAGGGTCCCCAATGGAGGAGCTAGAGAAAGTACCCAAGGACCTGAAGGGGGCTGCAACCCTGTAGGTGGAACAACAATATGAACTAACCAGTACCCCCTGAGCTTGTGTCTCTAGCTGCATATGTAGCAGAAGATGACCTAATCGGCCATCACTGGGAAGAGAGGCCCCTTGGTCTTGCAAACTTTATATGACCCAGCACAAGGGAAGGCCTGGGCCAAGTAGTGGGAGTGGGTGGATAGGGGAGCAGGGGTGGGGGTGGGGGTATAGGGAACTTTCTGGGGATAGCATTTGAAATGTAAATAAAGAAAATAATAATAATAATAATAATAATAATAATAAAAATAAAAATAAGTCTGCGTTCTTGCTACCCATCACTTCTTATAACAGCTGCTGTCTCATCTGCCTCTTTTTTTGTTTTTTCGTTTTCTTTTCTCATTAGAACTAAATGAAACCATCAGACTCCCAAGTAGTTCTCCTGGCAAAAGAGCTCTACTAAAGACCTTAAAACACACTAGATGAGATTCATATTTCTAGAGGAAACGGCCCTCTGTCGGTTGCCACGAAGACTCTCGCTTTCAAGAACCTTCACGCAGCTTTAGCCTCAGTGCCCTGAGATTTTAGGTATGTTTCAAAAGCACTGAGGTATTTTCCACTCTGGCTCCTTCATAAAATGTGGGGTCTCATCCCAGTAGAAAGATGCAGATCTAGTAAGGGCACAGTTGAAGCCTAGGAGAAGCCACTGTCCTGGTCCTCAGCAACAGCTAAACAGAGGAGTCCGTCAAGAAATTCCTGGGCTGCCAACCAATGCCTCCGAGAAGCTGCAATTACAGGCTTTCTCTCTCCTAGAGACAGAACACAGAAAATTTCACCCTGTCTTTCCTGCTTCGCTGAAGAAGATGAGAACAAATGAAATGAAGAAAACAAGTATCAGCCAGAGAAACTCAACCCAGGAATCTGCATTGCTCCCATCCTCCCCCCTGCTAATCCAGAACACAGAGATGGAATGTCTGAAACTCTCCTAATTCCGACATGGACCACCATGGGGTTGAAATGATTTAAGGAGGTGAAATATTTTCATTGATCTCTCCTTTTCCAAGAAAAAAAAATTGAGGAAAACTGTGTTCTTCTAGAGAAATGTTATCAGAAACTTATTTGTTTGTGTATTTAGCTGTTGCTCTCTGCTTTACCCCTTATATAATGTTAACATTCTTTGAAAATGGGCAGATGGACCTTATTCAAGTTCTGACAGTAACTCTTTGTTAGTGTACAAACGGCTTCAGAGGTATTTCATTACCATTCGTAATCATCCGTTTGCTCCTAGCTGGTGACATTTGGAATAGTAAGCAGGGGACACTCTTTGTGTTCAGTGAGTTCATAGAAAGTTAAACTTACTCTCCACAACGGACTCAAGCTTAGCTACCATAACCCTCTTCAGTTACTGTGTGATGTGTTTGAACAGTATGAATGATTAATGAAAGCTAAATAGTCCAGTTTCTATCTTAAAACCTTTTTGTTAACTGCCAGAGAGCTGAGTGACTGGGAGGTGATTTCTGCTCAAATGAGTTATTTATGCAATCTGATGCTTGTTCCCTGACAAAAAATTTAATGTATCAGCTGCTCATTTTCAAAAGATGTAAAAAGTCAGAAACTCTTCCTGATGCCTTTTCCCAACCACACACCAACCCCAAGCTCTGTGGTCCTTGCCAGTTTGGCATCAGAAAGCGAACTTGGCTTGCCTGTCTAAACGAAGCATGGTTGCTTTCTCCCAAGGAAACCAAGATAAAATGTGGCAACGGGTAGCATTCCTCACAAAGGTCCTGAAAGTCGCTTCACAGTTTTCCTGGACCAGATTCTGGCATTGCTCCCAGAAGAAGGCCACTGCCACCCGTGAGCTACGAAAAACAGTCATGCCTGCTGGAGGGAGGGAGGGAAGTGTGTAAAACGCTCTGGGTGTTTACGAGATGATCCGGAAGAGACATCTTCAGAGAGAACTCCTCTGGTAAAGGGGCTCAAGCGTGATGAGGAAACAGAGATTAAGAACTCAGGTGGAGACGACAGCCGGGGGATGACAGGAACTAGAGTGGAGGAGGAGGTAGGTTTCTGGAACACAGCGGCAGCACATGGTAATGTGAACATCCTTTGGCTTGTTTTGTGGTGCTGGAGATCCTCTTCAGCCCCATGTATAGACAAGGCTTGTGCTCAGCCACTGAGCTGCACCCCAGCCCTTCTCTCTTTAAGCAAACTTTACTTTCTTTTGTTGGCTATGCTGTAAATGCCCTCTTAGTCATTTTTATAACGTGATGGCATTGCTTATGACACGTTTGTCAACCCAACTCCATCAGTACTACAATCGTAGCAAGGGATGCAGATATGAATGTCTACCTAACAATCTCTCTCTCTCTCTCTCTCTCTCTCTCTCTCTCTCTCTCTCTCTCTGTAATAAAATCTTTATCCTTTCCCATTTGGTGGTCTGTTAGATACGAACCATTTAAGTGTTTCAAATAAGCTCCCTTGCTCCCTTGTCAAAGATCAAGTGACCATAGGTGTGTGGGTTCACTTCTGGGTCTTCAATTCTGTCATACGGATCTTTGACTTCCTTAAGTTAGATTCACACCAAGGTATTTTATATTATTTGTGATTGCTTTAACACATCTGTAATTAATAAGCCTGAAGTTAATTTTGTATCATTCTTGGTCATCCCTTTTACCAGTGTGTGTTGTTTGGTCAACCATTTCCTTTCAAAAAGGAGGAACAGAAATGAAATTAATCTAGTGTTTTCTGAAGAGAATTCACAGGTCTACTTCATTT
This sequence comes from Mus pahari, assembly GCF_900095145.1. Lineage (NCBI taxonomy): Eukaryota > Metazoa > Chordata > Mammalia > Rodentia > Muridae > Mus > Mus pahari. The sequence continues at coordinate 29,644,431 of NC_034593.1, forward strand.
GTTTAACAAGTGAGCGAACATGTTGCTGTTTAGTTATTACTTGCCCAACAGTGTCCTGGGCCTTGGAAACACAGGGATGTTAATATTTAGTCCTTTACACAGAATCTCCCTATTATAGAGGAAGATGAGTAAAGATGGTAGCAGTTGATCATGAATATTAATCCATGGATGACGATAGTGTCCAGGAATAACACACAACACTGTGTGTGTGTGTATACATATACATATATAGCCAATGTATATATATGTGTGTGTATAAATATGTATATACATATATCCCAGTATATATCCCTGTATACATACATATATACATACACCCTTAAATATACACACATATATACACATATTATATGTATATATATGTACACATTTTATGTATATATATATACACATATATGTATATGCATACACACACATATATAATATATGTGTATGTGTGTGTACATGAATATACATATATCCCTGTATACATTCCTGTGTAGACATACATATATACATACATCCTTATATACATATAAATATGCATATATACACAAATATATATACATATTTATATGTATATATACACATAAACACATGTATATACACACATATACATATATGTATACATTGTTTACATTATATAAATTATATACATATGTAATGGTCTGAGGCAACTCACAAGGTAAGGGATAAGACAGAAGTTCTCTGGGTCAATTTTCTTCAGTCTGAGCCTATAGACAATTGATATCGATGTCGAGACACTACCTGGACTTTCTCTTTGTCTCCATAGGTCATTCATTCCCAGGATGCCTGTTGGCAGAAAGTGCTTTCCAGGCTTGTGCAGCATTGCATACTGAGATGAGTGGGGCATGTCCCTCACTTCTGCTCCTTCCAGGACATCATATCCAAATGGCTGGCCTCGTGGGCTGCTGCAATAGAACCCAAGTGCGTCATTTGGCTTAGCTTCAGGTCACCTTTTGCCCTGTGGCAAGCAAGTGAGCAGACTAGCCAAGGAAAAGGCCATCTCATCCTAGCCTATGGCACTATAATTGGACAACTTCTTTAGATTCCACGACTCTGTCTGCGAGTGGCCCCGCACGAACGATTTGTTTTATTTTTGTTGGTGTTTAGAGATGAGCTCCCTACTGGTTTTCTCAGGTGGGGTTTGGATTTCTCTGAAACTGCAGAGAAACTCCGTCCCACCTGCAAAGTGAGCTCATAAAGTAACTGAAGACCTCATCAACAGAAGAAGTTCCTTTGAGTCAGTGAGTTGTCTTGCTCTTCAGAGAAGTCACCTGACAAAAGCTTCCCCAAGGAAGGAAGGAAGGAAGGAAGGAAGGAAGGAAGGAAGGAAGGAAGGAAGGAAGGAGGAGTATGACCAGTTGGAGGGTATGACCATCATGGTGGAGAAGTCACAGTGACAGGAACATGAGGTGGATACTCACACTGCATCCACGAGTGAACATCCACAGGGGAGCACAGAGAAATCAATGCTCGTGCTCAGCTCCCTTCCTCTTCCTTACTCAGTTCAGGAGCCTATTCCATGGGATCATGACACCACATTCAGAGTTGCTTTTCCCCACTACGTGTACCCTTAATGTACATTTCTATAGTGATTCTAAATCCAGTCAAGTTGACAATGAAGGTCAGCTATTACATACTTTAAGCTTAAAGGAGCCTTGAGTTGGTATACAAATCTTTCCAAATACCATCCGTTGACTTTAGTTTAGGGCCTGGTACTCTGTAGTCCACTGTAACCTGGAGCTTACAGCAGGTTCTCTCACAGAAGCATCCTGAGTGTTGGTGCTATAGGCATGACATGCTCAGCGCTGTCAGCTTTAATTTGGGGGATCTGATTATAAAATAAAACAGGGTTGGATATGACAGACTGTCTCATTGCTCAGAAATCCTCTGGTGAGGTATGGGGCGGCCTCTAGGAAACAGACGCCTTAGAACACTGCTGAGAAACACTGTGCGCTAGAAAGGAAGGGCGGAAAAAGCAAGTGCGTAGACGAAATGAAGTCGGCAAGCATGTGTTCAGCTGCCGTTTCTACCTGTTAGAAGCCATGTGGCCTTCAGAAAGCTAGTTCTCTTTTCCTGGCCCTGGTTGCCATGGTTTCCATGTCTACCACACAGGAAAAGGAAAGCAAGAATCTGCCATTTCTAATTTTAAGACTTGATTCGTGGCAAGTCCCTGTCCAGTATCAAGACAGTTGTCCTTTGTCAACGCTTCAGTGCGACATAAGGGTTCAGGACATAAGGCACGCCACCAAGCCTCAGAAGACTGCTGAGATGCCCCCTCAGCATTTACCAGATGAGGAAACAGAAACTGGAAGGAGCCTGCATCCATTTTCAAAGGTCTCAGAGCTGCAGTATAGTGATGCAGGATTCACATCTACTAAGTGACTAAGTGTCAAGATGCTCTCCTCTCTTTCCCATTAATTTCAGCAGCACTTGCTGGTGGGGTTTTCAGTTGGTTCTCTTGCTGTTATAAGATTGTGTCTGTATTTGCATGATTTCTCCCAAATCTTGAGTTCCTCTACAGCCCCAAGGCTTTCTAGTGCTGGCCTTCTAAGCTCCAGTATTCTCTCCACACACCCTGGCTTCTCTGTAGCTGTGCCAAAGACTTCTTACTTTACTTTAAAGTGTTTCAATGCTACGACCATCAACCTACAAGACTGGTTTTCCAAGAACCACTCTAAATAATGGTTATTTTATTTGCTCTGCAATTTGGGCAATGTACATAGACCATGGTGTTGGACAGGAAGGAAGGGATGGTGAAAGATGCTTCCTGCTTGGCTAATTCTTAGTCCTTTTGGAAAGGCCAGACTCCTTCCAAAAGGCTCCCCACCTTCTGTGAGAAGAACACGAGGGCCAAAGAAAATCTATTCACCAAGGTCCGCCTTACACAAAGGACTCCTTGGCTCTGGAGCACAAGGTTGAGCTTCTTAGAGGAAAGGTGCCACAGTAGCTAAACTGTGCTCTCTAGGCCTTTGCCTGTGATATCACATCATGGCAACCCCGGCCATTGTCCTTTCCTGTTGCTCTTTGCTTTCTTCCATTAAGATGCCTGTTTTGTCACAAGCCTTTGACACCTGACAGTTAGGTATGAGTTCTCTTGGGCAATGATGTCCTATTGAAAAGCCATAGGATTGGTGTCTGGGAAGATGTTTTGTGGCTACAGAACTAAAACGGTCTCAAATGTGCTATCCCACCTGACCTGGAGGTTGGAGCCAAGGAGGTCTTAGGCCTGTGTGTCTAGTAACTCAATAGCCTCATGGAAAAATCTAGGTCAGTTGTAGTTCTCTCACAGGTGGTAACAGTAGCTAGACGTCAGAGAGGGTCACTCTCCTCTGGACCTATCTTTAAAAGCTAGGGCAACCCTTCCAGGACTATCTAAAACAGCTGGCCCTTGAGTTTCTGTGACTGGATTTTTAAATCTGTGTTATTAAACCAATCAGTGGCCCAGAGGACAGCCACTCCCCAGGAGTGCCTTCCTGGTCCTGGTAAGAAGTATCAACTGCACCAAAACACAGTCCCAGGAACTTTGTTCTGCAAACACAGAAGAGCCCCAGTGGATGGGCGCTGCCCATGGATGTCTATGCCCACCCCGACAGCTGTAGCCGCACAAATCTGACTTCCAATCCCCAGGTCCCACATTTGCAAAGGCAGACAGTGTCACCTCCCCAGGTTTTAGTATTCTCACATGTAAACTTAGTTTAAAAAAATGGAGCAAAATGATGTAGTGAAGGGTACCACATGGAGCTTGGCGCATGCTGGTGGCTGGCTGCCCACTGGCTACCTCATGCCTCCTCTCCTTTGGAAAGATCTCAGAGAACAAGCATCCACGGGACCTGGGGTTTTCTCACTCTTCCGTGTCTCTTTGGCTTATCTTATCCCACGTTTCCTTACCATTCCTGGTTTCCCCACTCTGTGAGGGGTTTCAGAATCTGTTTATCAGTGGTTATTAATCCAACTATCACAATAACTGATAAATGTGTAGCCTAAAACAATATTTGCCCCAAGCTACTGTTTGTTTTCTCTGACCCTGTAATGTGGCCAGTTGGAGATGCTCCAATTAAAGGTAATGAACCAATTTATTCCCTTGCAATTTGTTATTTTTAATAAGTAAGAGCCTTCCTTGCCCTTTGTCCATGAACATACCCACATATTAATCTTGATCAATTGCCAGCAAGCATCTAATGAGCGCCTTTGTTGGTGGAGTTTAGGGTAACCCTTTGCTCTATTTAGCATTGGTGGAAAAATGTAAGAAAGGGAAATCCATGTATGTTGTCACTCACTGAGATTCCCTCCTGCTGCCCCGAGAATGAGACAAGTATTCTGTTTGCATAACAGAACACAAGAAGGGCTAATGAGGATGCGCTGGTTCAGGTTTCTATTAAAAGACACATATACTTTCAAAAATTGAAGATTATCCCTACATGTATGAGCTGTAATGGCTCCTAGGTGAAGGCTAGAAAAAATATTTATTCTGCACTAGAGCAGATTTGAAGGTTTCTCTCTACCGTTATGATTTCTAAAGATTATTGATTTCCAAAGAGAAATGCACTCATTCTACCCAATCATTTATTGTATGTTGGACAAGCCTGTGCTGGGTGAAGCAGAAGTTTACAGGGAGGCCTCTGGGCCTCTTGAACTGGACAGTTCTGCTAACAATAAAACACTATGAGCCTGTGTGGTGCAGGTCGCACGGTGTGGAAGGGAAACTGGGATAACACCTGCCATTGTCATATCTCACTACTGTCCCTGGGTGTATATATCCATCTTCTATGGTCGTCTTTATAAAACAGTGATTTGAGATACAGAATGTGCCAAGGCAACCTCTCACAATGCCATGCCAGCCTCCTGCTTCCTCACACAATCTGACTTTGCTTGCTACTGTTTGAATTTTATGAATCACACTCCAACTATTTGAACTCCTGAAGCCTCTGGGACTACATAAATAATTACCAAAATGCAATTGTCAGATTATAAAAGATGTTGTAAAAAGTTCTTTCTCCCTTTTTTCTCTCTCTTTTTTTTTCTATTTCTATGAACCTTTTTGATTTTTTTTTCCCAAATTGTAGGATGAAGAAAATGTCAGCTATTCTCCGAGGAAGAGAGAAGGAGATTCTTAGAATCGAAAAGTCTGACATCCGGTAAGCAAACACTCCCTTCTTCAATCGGCAGTGGGAGTGCGCCATGGCAACCTCTTCTTGGTGGGAACTCTCAGCCGGGGCCTCCTGCTCTATGCTCCCCCATACATTGACTTGAGCCCTGCCTGCCTGGCAGAATGTCAATGAGGAAACAGTGAAGTGCAGGAAGTCTTGGAACACAGCCCCGCTGTTCCAAAGGAAGAGCAAGGCCTCTGGAGAAGCTCGGCCGCCCGCCCTCCCGGTTGGGCTTGTTCTTAAAGGCTGTGCATTTGCATTCATGCCCTTGTCTTGGAATACCTTCAATGGCAGTGTCAAGATGGAGAGAACGCCCAGATTGTCTTTGCCTCCCCAGAAACTGAGCAAACTCAGCGCTTTCTGCAGCAGCCTTGATTCTTCCAGGTTCCTAGTTAGCTTTCAGAAGAGACATATTCCTGGAAACTTCTGAAATCGGCCCCGTTTTATCATCCCCGCTCTCAAACTTGGCAGTTAAAAATCTCATCTTCAAATGCATTTTTCTCAACCCAGTTCTCCCATATGAAATGCCTGGTAGCCCTTCCGTTTTTCTATTTTTTGGCAGAACAGAGAAAACTCTGTTTGCCAAGACTGTTTTTTTTTTTTTTTTTTTTTTTTTAAGGACCAAGTTCTTCTCATTCTGAGGCAAGAGGTTTCTGGATCAAAATGGAACCAAAAGGTGCATTTGGCACAGTTCAATCAACCTTATCAGCAGCATCCAGGAAGGCTTTCTTCTGAAATCGAGGGTTTCATTAGAACACAGAGCACACGGGAAGCTCTCAGTCCTTATTCACCATGCCAGCGACCTGGAAACCAGCCCCAAGCAGGCAGGAACAGCTGACCCCCTTTTTCTTTCTCTAGAACCTCTTTGTTTATTCTTCCCAAACCCCAGAGATAACATTTTGAGAGCACATTGCAGTTTTTTTTTTCTTGAAATATTTGTGTGTATACTGTGTCTCCCAAATTAACACTCAAGTTAGGCAGGACAGAGCAAGAACCAGACACCATTTCTGCATCCTATATACTGTTAGGACCAGGTGGAGACTCAAGAGACACTTCAATAAACATGAATTTCTTCGTATCCTTTCTACTGCACCGCGGAGGCCCACAGAGGCAGGTTAAGGCAGGAGCGGAGGAGGGACCTAGCTCTTGGCTTTGTTCATTCTAGAACATTTATTTCTTTATGTACTCAAGTTGCAATTTTTGAGACAGGTTTTCCAGTTGCACAGCCTGGCCTTGAAGCTTCCAGGAAGTCTTGGATGGTCTTGACCAAGTGTCAGACACGCGTCACCACACTTGGTTTTGTGTAGTGCTGGGGACCTAACCCAGGCCTTATGCATATTAGGCAAGTACTCTACCAACTGAGTCTTGCACTAGAACTTTTAAGTATAGTTGACACGGTTCAAAATTGATAGATGCACTGGGCAGTTCCGGGCAGCCTCCAAAGTGACTGGTGTATTTTCAGTTTGATCTTTGACTGTCTCCATTAATGGAGTTTGGGAAAGCAGACAGCTATTCCTTTGGCGTGCAAAGGGACAAGCCACCGTCCTCGCAAGGACTCTGGTTAGTCTCATGAGAGGTGGCTCTTGTTTTTATATTTCTGCTGTGAGGCCTGAGGCATCCTCAGCAGGTAGCCACTGGTTGGTTGGCCAACTGTACCTGATAAAGTGTGAGTGACTCCATATCCTCCAGGTTGCACAAGGCCCTACTGACTTCCCCAACTTTCCAGTCCTATTGGTACCTTTCCTAAGAGGGCATTAGTCTGACTTCACAGTTTAGACATGCTCATTCTGGTCTATATTCTATCAAGTTGCAGTTTTAAACATATAGGCTTTTGAAACAAGAGTTCACACGTGGGATTTTTCTTTGTAGTTGTAAATTTTTAGAATTACAGTGTGTAATTATCATGTAGCATGAGAAACTGCCATATGGATAACCTTCTTGCACTGAAGTGTTTCTTTTGTAAACAAGCCTGTCCTTTAATGGAATATTTGTCAGTGCGTGTGTGTTCAGAGAACTACTCCAAAGGCATGTGCTCAGAAGTTAGGAAATAATTATATTTCCAAACATAATCTTTTCTAATCATCCCATTTTGTTTTATTTAAAAATAACCCGGGGGGTCTCTAAGACAGATACAATTATCTTTGATCTCAGCTCTGAGGTACCACCCTTCCAGAAAAGTATTCGGGGGTGGGGAGGAGAAAATTAAGGGGGGACTGAAAAGGGGGTGTGAATAAATGCATAGATTAAGATTTTTTTCCAGAAAAATCTTCACTCTAATTATAAATAAATATGTGAGCAAGAAACTGCCTAAATTTAGCCTCTAGCAAGGGAGCCCATAGGGCACTGAGCTGATAGTTAGGAAGTAAAAGTTCACCCATCTGATTTAGTGCACAGAAATGCTCAATGATTAGCCACAGTTAGGCTGGTTTCACAAACCTCTGTTGAGGACCAATAGAGTGTGCAGAAGTAGGGGAGTTTTAGGGGCACCAGTGTGAGGCAGAGCAAGTCCTTGGTTTGCAGAGCTCCAGGGATGATGGGTAAGCAGAGAGTGGAAGCTCCACCCTTAAGGACAAGAACAGGAAAAGAGGTGAGGTGAGGAATCAGACGGATGGATAGATGGGTGGATGGATGGATGGATGGATGGATGGATGGATGGATGACAGGATCATAGGATCGCAGGGCTCTGTGCTGAGTCTGGAGAAGTCGGCATCACCTCAATGAGAAAGGCAACAGAAACAAAGAAAGCAAAGACATGCAGTCTGGTGGTTTGTGGAAACACCTGTATATTTCTGAAATGAAATCGTTTCATTAGATTAGGCCCCGGGAATAAAACAATGTGTGTGTGTGGCGGGGGACTTTGGGAACTATGAGCATGGTAAGAATTTTGTTTTCCCTGAACAAAAACCAAGTTTATTTTAAGCTTTAGTCTTTCAGAACAGTACAGCCATTGGGGCCACTCAAGATAGACCCCTTGTACTGCCCCTCCCTCCCTCCCTCCCTCCCTCCCTTCCTCCCTCCCTCCCTCCCTCCCTCCTTCCCTCGCTCCCTCCCTCCCAGTCCTGTTCCATCTCCTATAGAAAGTGCTCAGTGCTAGACACTCTGGGCCTTTCTGTGCTGTTGAGGAAACCTCAGACACCTGCCACATCCCAGACCCCGAGAGGCCCAGCACTGACTGACAGCAGACACAGGCCTCCAGGAACCCAGTCACACATTCATTCTTCGTCCCATCTCCTCAGGGCTCAGAGGATGCTTCAAGGTGGCAAGAAGCCAGATGGCAGACAAAGCCACTCTGTGTGGAGGGGGCACTCTCTCTCCCGAGTCCTCTTTCCTGTCCGAGGAATGTGTACACATCACGTCAATGGCGTTCCCAGCGACACTATAGGCTTTGGTCAAATCCAAAGACATAGAATTTTCAAAGAATGTATAAATGTTTCCTTGTTAGAGTCATTGTTGAGGAGTTTCAGAGTGTTTCAATACTTTTTAAATATCCACATCGGCTCACCCCATACTGAGGTGTGTTAGCTTTGGGCTAACAGTGCTGCACAGGCATCTTATACCAGCTGGAATGGGAGGGTGGCTTTTGTGGGAGGGAGCAGAGAACACCCCACTAAACAAATGAGTGTCTAAGAGCAGGGTCCTGGAGGTGTACAAGGCCCTGGTGACCCTCTGCCATCTCACTGTGGAGAGAAGTAAGCCTGATAAATTGAGGGAGATGTTGAGTCTCAGAGCTGGCGATGTGGGGGGAGACCCAGAGGTCAAGAGGGTTTTGCATATAGAAAGTGGTAAGGGCACACACAGGGGTAGAGGATTTATATCTCCCAGGGAATGTTAATAGGTTACAATGAGGGAATTCGGGACCTTTCCTAAATCCTGGCCAACAAAGTGCAAGAGTGAGAGGCTCTCCTCATAGCTGGCGTCGCTGGGGGGGGGGGGCGTGTAGCTCTTAGTTTCCACTTCCAGTTAAACCTCCTTAAAGGGAGACTGAAACTGGAGATCATCTGCTGGATTCTCTGTCAAAGCTCCTACCATTCAGCTTGGGATTGGCAGGCTCACATTAGCTAAAGCAAGACAACCACGACTAGAAGAGCACCCAGAATGGAGGAAGGCTCTGCCATTCACTTTGCATGGATGGTTTTAAATGGCTCTTTCCTGGCTAAGCTAGAGTGTGTGATGCCAGCCGCCATATCAGTCTCGTCTCCATCAAATATACCTTAGTAACTGGGAGAATTAGAGTCGCCTAATAGTGTGATGGAAGACCCAAGATGTGCAACCAAAGAGCACACAGCACTGTTAGTAAAACAGTCCAGAATACCACAGAGTCACTCTTATATAGGTAAGTAGAGGAGAATGACCTAAAGGTGCTGGGGTGTACACATCACACACACCCTATGACATGTGACCTCAGGCTTGGAACTATTGGGACACAAAACCCAGTTTTCTTTGTCCTCTCAGATCCTTTCTTTGGTTCATTCCAGCTGCATCCACACAAGCCTTTACTGGGTAGCTCTCTTTCTATTAAGCCAGATATTTGAGGGCTATACTCGACAGAGTAAAATTCACCTGACAGTAGCCTGAGAAGCAGCTCAATAGTCCCAGACACTTCCTTCAACGGTGGGGATTTCCCCCATCTGCATTCTCTGATGCAATAATCAAGGCATGGGGAATAATTTATGGATGTTATTGGGACATGGGGAAAAAGGAAACTAGTTTCCTGAGATCACTAATTATGGGGAAAATGTTTACTCTGTGGTCAGACCTTAAGTATTAAAACTGAAAATCTGACTCCCGGGAGCCAGACAGGGTTGATGCCTTATTTGAGAGATGATCTACTGTATGATCCTGGAACTCAGGGCCTGATTTGACTTTGACCTTGATCTGTCATAACCTTGCAGATGGCTCTAAACCCTTCTGTGGTTCCGCTTCCTCATCTATAAATGGACAAGATAATCCTTGCCTTTCAAACCCGAAGAACCGAGAAATACCATGCACAAAGAAGCTGGCACATTACAAGCAGGGAATGCACCACAGCAGTTTTATTTACCAAGGAGACCAAGATATTTGGGAGAAACAGGGGTGACATTCTTTACTCACCTATTTTATGAATACAACCCCCCCCCCCAAAAAAAAAAAAGCTGTTAGTAAAGTTGACTTGAAGACAGGATTACACTTATAACATTGTTTCAATTGTACAAGTTAATTCGGGTGAGCTAATCAAGGATCAATACACTATCCTCACCACCATATGGGTTGTGCCAACCTTCTCCCTGTTTTGGAGTCAGTCACTCGGTGCTACCCAGCCAAATAAAAAATAAGGAATAGTTTGAAACTCACTGTGCCATGTCAGGTGCCTCCTGTGTGGAGGAAGCCGTTCGTTCGTAGACAAGGCAGACACAGTACTGACTTCAGGGAGGCAGAAGGATAAAAGGCTTGCTTTGTTTCTCTGAGCCCCAGTCACAGGTGAATAATGGCATTTACTTAGGGCTAAGAATGAGTCCTCCTCTCAGACCATTCCTCTGTATTTTCCTTGGATCCTGGACGCGTCTATGAAGACTCGGTGAGGTGCAAGGATAAGACTCAATCTGCAATAACGACACGCACGGGAAGGGTGATTCTCAAGGACAATTGGGAAATTGTCTGAGCTTCTAAACCCACTCAGGGAAAAGGCACCAAGTTTGAGAAAAACATCGAGTGTCTCTTTGTGACAAATACTGCGAAGCTAGTAAAGGCCTTGTAGGGCGGGGACTCCTTCTGGTTCCTTCTGTTTGGTTCTTATGTACAGGACCCGGCACAGGTTCAGTGAGGGTTCAGATAGAGTCTGCAGTGGGCGGCTCTAGCGTAGACATCCAGGCTGGGGCGTAGTTCAGTGATAGTGCTGGCTGGCGTGCACAAGCCTGGGTTTCATCACCAACATTCAACATACACAGAAAGAGCAAGTGTCCACACTTGCCAGGTGACATCAGAATTTCTAGGACCTCCCTCTGGACTCTTAACACTCAACTCTTCATGGCCTTGTACTTGATAATTAGTCATAAATTTAAGTATTATTTATCCCAACTTTTTTTTTTTTTTTTTTTTTTAAGACTGGATTTCTCTACAAAGTGTCGACTGTCCTGGAACTCACTCTGTAGACCAGGCTGGCCTCAAACTTACAGAGATCTGCCTGCCTCTGCCTCCAAGGGCTGGGATTAAAGGTGTGTTCCACTATGCCCAGCTCTTATCCTGACTTTTTAGTCACAGTTTTATGTAAATAGTTAATGCTAAAGATTTCTGGATAACAGAGACCAGGCGCTACCTCTGTGGACCAATAAAGAATCAATAAAGAAAAGCAGGCTATTTCAAAGAACATGAAAAAGAGTGAGCTTTAGAAACTCTCGAAGGTGTGATAGAATAATTGAGTATGGGGAAGCACATAGACAGTGAACCAGAAGTAAGCCTAGCCAATCAGCACTTGCTGTGTGGTGCCTGGCCGGCAAGGTGAAAATGAGGGAGCCGTACCCCAAACATTAACTGGGCAGCCCTGGTGAAGAGACACTGGCAAGCCGGTCCACAGGACAGGTGCACAGCCCTCGAAAGCCTGTGATGAATTTCACTGAAACAGTAAATCCTCCAAAGGATAAGGCAGCCATGGGAAGGAATGCTATGCTATTATTCTTTGTGAGTTAGAGGGCAGTGGCTGGGCATAATTTTTAAAAGAAACGTAGTGTTTAATATTGAGCGTACTTTGAACCTGCGCCAGTGACAGAGTTTGAGGGATGGGTGGAGAGCAGACGTGGGGACAAGGAAGCCAGATGCTGACCAGTCAGAGAGGTTAGATAGGTATCTACAGGACAGCTCAGAAATTGAAGGGCACGGTGGTGATGGTGACAGTGGTGGTGGTGGCAGCCCTATCCTAAGTGACAAGGAGCAGATTTCATCCCCCCAAAGTAACTCAGGACTTCCAAAGCCCGGAGCCTGAGGTCGGAGCGTGGGCCAACCTCTAGAGCCATCTACCCACGCTCAGAACTCTGAAGGACCAGCAAGGTCTACTTGACATCTCTAGTCACACAGTTAACTTCCCTGCAGGAGAATACTTAGGGGGTCTTGAGGGGATGAAGATGGGTCCTTGTACAGATGTCAGTGTCACGCTTGCTTCTCACACTTATGTCACACTTGGGAGACACTTCCCAGCTTGGAGGATGACAGAATTGCCCAATCCACAAAGTTAAGTGTCGCCGACAGAGTGCCTTGCAGAGAAGGGGAATGACTAAAGAGAAGAGAACTCCAGTGAAACACCAGACACTTGACCGCTGTCGGTTTAACACTGTACAGACCCAAGGTCCTGAAGTCTCACTCCAGCTTCCCCTTCCGCATGCTTATGATGGCCACCTCCAATCTCAAAGACCTAGTGGTCCAGCTTTGCCTCCTCCCCCTCCCTCCCCCCCACCCGCTTTCTTCTTTCCTTCTTTTCTTCCTTCCTTCACCCACCCTTCCTTTCTCCCTCCCTTCCTTCTCCCCTCTCTTTTCCTTTCTTCATTCTTTTCTGGTGCCTTTACATGACTCTCTCTCCCCCATGTTTTAAATATTTTGTTTTACCTTGCTGAGTTTAAAAAACAGGCTTTTTAAAAATTCCCTTTCATAATTTAAAGTTTCTCATTATGCATTTTTATTGTTGAGCAGTCATTCTTCCTTTCCTCTCTTTTCTTCTCTTTACTGTTTTTGTCCACGTTTCCCTCTTTCTTGCTATGCTACTTGGCTTTATCTTATTTTTGAAACTCATATACTTTGTTTTGTGCTTGTGTGGAATTGTTCTTCAAAAGTTTGAATGGAACATGACCCTCTCCTTCATTCCTACCCTTCTTTCTTCTAATTGATCAAGTCTATTGGCGATCTTTCCCCTTGGATTTGTGTATTACTTGAGGTTTTAATTTCTTGATTTTTTTTTCCCCCTCAAGTCTAAACTTCCTCACTTAATTTTTCTTCCCCATCACTGACTTTCTTGCCCATTTTTGTTCACTCTTTGGTCTATGCTGCTGAATTTCCTCTCCAGGCCTTGGGTTGAATTCGTCTGCTTGTTTTTATCTATTTCTGATCATTCCTCTAATAAAGTTTTGAGATCTCTTCCATAATTTTATCTATTTCTGTATCCTTGAATTCAATGGCCGAGGAGTTGTGGTCCTTTGAAGCAGCTTTGCATTTTCAGGTTTGTTGGTTTTTGTGCTGTGTCTTAGCCTTTCATTAGCACAGCTTCCTCTCAAGTGCTCCATCCCCAGTATGATTAGAGAGGAAAAAAACAGATTCTATACCAGTAATGACATCAAACTGTATGAGACAAAGAAATACGTATCAAATGTATTAATGCCCATGACTGTATTATCAATGAATATAAAACAAACAAAAAGTTAACAAAACTGTCTTAGTCAGGGTTTCACTGCTGTGAACAGACACCATGACTAAGGCAAGTCTTAATTAAAAAATACATTTAATCGGGGCTGGCTTACAGGTTCAGAGGTTCCGTCCATTATCATCAAGGTGGGAGCATGGCAGTATCCAGGCAGGCATAGCGCAGGCAGAGCTGAGAATTCTGTCTTCATCTGAAGGCTGCTAATGGAAGACTGACTTCCAGGCAACTAGGGTAAGGGTCTTAAGCCCACACCCACAGTGATATACCTACTCCAACCAGGTCACACCTATTCTAACAAGGCCACACCTCCAAATGGTGACACTTCCTGGTCCAAGAATACACAAACCATCACAAAAACCAATCCAGAGTGTATCATGAAGTTACAAATTATTCAGGTAAATAGCTGATCAAGTAGATTTCAAGCCAAAATTAGTGACAAGAGATAAAAGAGAAGTGCTCATTGTGCCATCAGTGGGAACAGTTCATCAGGGAGACCTGATACTCAGAGATAGCATGCCCTGAGTTCTTGACTCCAAGCTTCATAAATAAGCTCTAATGAGCATGAAAGGTCCCAGAGCTCCAGACACAGCACAGGTGGATGATGTCAGCATCTCAGTTTCATTTAGAAACTTCATCAAAAGTAACTTTAACTACACCTTAGAGCAGATATAGTTCCCCTGTTGAGGTTTGGTCTTGTGCTATGCTAAATACTGGTTGCTCCCAGGGATTGCACATAGATCCAGATGACATCATGTGACCTTGCCCCACAAGTTATCCCCGATCCGTGAATAAAGATGCTGACAGCCAATAGCTGGGCAGAAATGACATAGGTGGGGTTTATAGTTCCCAGGCTTGGGGTCAGAGGAGAACCACCAAGGAAGAAAGAAAGTTTATGTATCTTAAAATAATGGCCATGTGGGTTGGCTAATCAAGTGTTAAAAGCAGGCCAGGCAAAACATGGCAATTAATAAAATGGGATTATTGGCTGAGAAATAGACATAATAGCATGGAGGATAGATATCTGCCCAGTTTTTGTGCTGATTAGGTCTTATTATAAATATAAAGGCTGTGTGTGTATTTTATCCAGGAACTAAGTGGTCGAAGGAGGTATATAACCCCCAGACTGTGATTGAATTTCAACAACGTATTGGTGCCCCATGTTGGGTGACTGTATGTTGTATTTGGGCCCTGGTTATTCCTCTCAGCCCCATGCTCTCAGAAATAAGACTCAGACTCAAAATATATTACAAATACCTTGGCCATATAGCTAGGCTCTTCTCTGACGTACATTATAGCCTACACTCTGCTACATGGCGGGTTACCTGTGCTCAGGTACCGTGCATCCATCTTGGCACATCTCTCGGTGCATCTCCCTGCCTTCTCCTCTCCCAGAATTAGTTTTCTTCCTTATGTCCCACCTTTTATTTCCTGTCAATGCCATAGGCCATAGGCCTTTTAACTGACCTGCGATTCATCCATACAATACACACGACGTACTCTCTACAGAAGATTCTTTCAAATACAAAGTACACATACTTTACAAAAGCTTTGAATCCTTCTCTAAAATAGACCGTGTGCTAGTCCGCGACGTTTTAGCAAATGCAAAGAGCAGAAACAATGCCTTGTGTTTATCAGATGACAGAGGAATTCAAATCAAGAAAATTACACAACTTCTTGAAGACTCTGAAATGGCCTATTCACAACGGCATAAAAAATTACCAGTGATAAATGGGATCACACAAAATTAAAGTACAGCTAAAGAAGTAATAGCCAGGATGGAGAGACAGCAGCAGAATGGGGAAATCTGGCCAGCTATGTATCAAGTGAGAGTTTTATGCCTAGAATACAGTTTTTAAACCTCCCCCCCAAAAAAAACCATTTTTTTGAGGCATGAAGGAATGTTTAACTTTATTCATGTGGACTGAAATTAAATATATCCATTTTCCTATCTTACAGTCTTTTGATGAAATCCATAATTATTTCACTTTATAAAAATGAACACGTCCCCAGCTCCCACATGGCAGACCACAACCATGTGTTAAGTCCGAAGCCTCTTCTCGCCTCCAAGGCTTATGCATGTACCTGGTGTACATACACATGTATGTATGTATGTATGTATGTATGTATGTATGTATGTATGTATGTATTAAATAATTTTTCTTTTTTTAATTACATATTTTCTGCATTTACATTTCAAATGTTATCTCCTTTCCTGGATTCCCCTCCGAAAACTGCCTCTCCCCTCCACCTTCCCCCTGCTCACCAACCCACCAACTCCCACTTCCCTGACCTGGCATTCCCCTACAATGGAGCATAGATAGCCTTCACAGAACCAAGGGCCTTTCCTCCCACGGATACCCAACAAGGCCATCCTCTGCTACATATGCAGCTGGAGCCATGAGTCCCACCATGTGTATTCTTTGGTTGGTGGTTTAGACTCTGGGAGCTCTGGGGGTACTGGTTGGTTCATATTGTTGTTCCTCCTATGGTGCTGCAAACCCCTTCAGCTCCTTGGGTCCTTTCTTTGGCTCCTCTATATGGACCCTGTGCTCAGTCCAATGTTTGGCTGTGAGCATCCACTTCTGTATTTGTTAGGCTCTGGCAGTGCCTCTCAGGAGACAGCTATATCAGGTTCCTGTCAGCAAGCATTTGTTGGCATCCACAAGAGTGTCTGGGTTTGGTGACTTTATATGGTATCGATTCCCAGGTGGGGCAGTCTTTGGATGGCCTTTCCTTCTGTCTCTGCTCCACACTTTGTCTCTGTATCTTCTCCCATGGGAATTTTGTTCCCTCTTCTAAGAAGGACCAAAGTATCTACACTTTGGTCTTCCTTCTTATTGAGCTTCATGTGGTCTGTGACTTGTATCTTGGGTATTTTGAGTTTCTGGGCTAATATCCACTTATCAGTGAGTGCATATCGTATGTGTTCTTTTGTGATTAAGTTACTTCACTCAGGATGATATTTTCTAGTTCCATCATTTGCCTAAGAATTCATGAATTCATTGTTTTTAATAGCTGAGTAGTACTCCATTGTGTAAATGTATCACATTTTCTGTATCCTTTCCTCTGTTGAAGCACATCCTGGTTCTTTTCAGCTTCTGGCTATTTTAAATAAGGCTGCTATGAACATAGTGGAGCATGTGTCCTTGTGATATGTTGGAGCATCTTCTGGGTCCAATCAATGCTTTAATGAACTGATTGGACAGTTCTTAAAAGAAAATATAATGGCCAATAAATACTTTTAAAGCTTTTCAAAGGCAGAGAAATGCAAATTAAACCAGTAAGTTCTCATCTTGCTCTCAGAAAGGCTATCACCAAGAAAACAAAGACAGCAAATATAGATTCAGAAACGGAGAAAACTTTATTTCCTGTGGGTGGGAGTGTAAGCTCCCACTCAGGAGACCAGTATGGAAGCATCTTATAAAGTAAAAGCAGAAGCATCCTACTACCACTGTGTATCCCAAAGCACTGTGTGTCTTATCACATAGACACTTGCACATCATAGTTATTCACAACAGCCAAGGAACGGAACCAGCGTAAATCAACACAACACAGCCCATCAACAGACGAATGAATAAAGAAAAATGCAGCACATGTACATAGGAGAATTTTATTCATATGCAAGGAAAAATTAAATTAAGACATTTTCAGAGAAATAACTAGAACTAGAAATCTGGAAGTCACTATGTTAAGTCGTAGTGGTTTGAATAGGAACGGCTCCCCAAAGATTCGTGTGTTTGAATGCTTGGCCCATAGGGATTGGCACCATTAGGAGGTGTGGCCTTGTTGAAGTGGGTGTGGTCTTGTTGGAGGAAACGTTTCACTGTGCGGGTGGGCTTTGAGGTCTCTGATGCTCAAGCCACGCCCAGTGTGACACACAGTCTCCTTCTGCCGCCTGTGGATCAAGATGGAGAACTCTCAGCTCCTTCTCCAGCAGCTGCATGTGGGCATGCTTCTCATCATAACTAAACCTCTGAAACTGTAAGCCAGCCCCTACCAAATCCTTTCCTTTATAAGGGTGGGTGTGGCCATGGCATCTCTTCACAGTCGTAGAAACCCTCACAATGTAAGTTAAACAAATCAAATCTATAAAGACTAATGCTATATGTTTCTTTATATGCTGAAACTAGACTTAAATTTGTGTATATATAATGAAATTAGAAGGGTGCCATGAAAGGAAAGAGATCTCAAGGGAGAAATAAAGGGACATAGTAGATACAGAATTCATGACAAAATGTTTCCCTCTAAGTTGCTTTTCTTTTTCTTTTTTTTTTTACACTGCCACAGAAATGGACCTTGAGCATGTTGCAAGAAAAAATGTTTAGGGTGATGGTAAGTCCTTGTAAGCAGGGCACTGAGGAGAGGCAAGGATAATCTGACACCCAAGGCTTGCTGCAAGCTAATCTACTGGCCTGGGAAGTCCCAAGCCAATTAAAGACATCATCTCAAAAACTAAGGTGGGTAAAAATGCAAGTAATTAATTAGCTAGTTCGTTAATTAAAAGTCCAGTACTGGTGGCACAAGCCTTTAATGGCAGCTCTAGGGAGGCAGAAGCAGGTGGATCTCTGAGTTCAAGGGTGATATGGTCTATAGAGTGAGTCTTAGGATATCCAGAGCTGCACAGAGAAATCCCGTCTCAAAAACAATATAAATAAGTGAACAAAAATATAGTAGATGGCACTTGACAATTTTGCCTCTGCCTACACATTCATACACATGCACACACACACACACATGCACACACACATACACACACATGCGTGTGCAAACAGACACACTCACCATAATGAAAATCATTACTTTGTATACTGTTTCAAAATTAATAAAAGCAAGCCTATACTTTCATCAAGAGTATTTATTCTGTTTGCTCTAGGTGACAACTGTAAGAAGAGACTGGTAGAAAAGCATTGTTCTTAGCTGGGGAATGGTGGTGTAATGTCAGCATTTGCGAGGCAGTGGCAGGTGGGTCTTTGTGAGTTTGAAGCTAGCCAGGTGTGCAAAGTGAGTTCCAGGGATAATGAAAGCTACACAGAGAAACAAGTCCTTGCATTAAAACAATAAAACAATGAACAGGAGGAAGGAAGGAAGGAAGGAAGGAAGGAAGGAAGGAAGGAAGGAAGGAAGGAAGGAAGGAAAAGAGAGATACTGTTGTATAACCAGCCTAATAAGTCATAATGGAAATACCTGATATATAGGAGATCTGATACGCAATCCCTGTGAGAGTGTCATTTGTCCCTAAAAGGGGCCATGGCCCACAGGTTGAGAGCTACTGCTGTGGATGACTCAGATTAGGTCTTTTGATAAGGGTGGAGGGATGTATCAATGAAGTACAGTGAAAGGACACACGTGCGCACACACACAGACACACAGACACACTCACACACATGTGCACAAGAATTAAATCAATAAAAGTTCAACAAGAAATACACAACCACTATTAAAACCATCCACACACTAGAAGAGCAAAACATCTTGGGGATTCGCCTTCCTGAGTATTCCACTAGAGGACAAGGAGATTCATATGTCATTTTCACTGATGCAATGTTTGGAATTAAAAAAGAAACTTAGAAATCTAAACATCAACTAAAAATAAGGTTACAATGTGCTGGTATGGAACAGTTAACTGTCAGGGACTGTGCCAATTAGCTACTGTGCAAACTGACTGCTCCCTCTTGTCCTCTGCCCTCCACATGTACACTGAAGCATGTGTTCACACATAAGCACACGGGAGCAGAAAATAAGTACACGCACAATCAAAATGTTACGTACGTAGTAGTCAACTCGACTCAACTTCTTCCGATTCCAGAATCTTTGCATGCATTTCTGTGAAGCATTCTGTCATAGTCATGTGGACAGAACAAAAGGTTTGTCCCACAATGTGAGCCCAGAGCTAAGACATGAGGGCCACAGGTTGGAGCTCCTGTCCATATGTTCATAAGGCTATGGCATGAATGACAAGAGTTAAGTCAGGAGGAAACAGGCGTGGGGAGCCAAGTGACAGACGCTGAGACCTAAGGGGACACCAACGTCGCTTTGTTTCTCAGTCTCTGCACCATGCAGGATACTTGCATACTTACACACATACAGGACTCTACTGTAAAAGCAAAGACAGCTTCTTTTCTTTCTTATTTTTTTTCCTTCAAGGCTAAATGATAAAGTGGAAAACTAATTTAACGTTGCCTTTGTATTACCTTCAAAGTAAAATTAAAGTTTCCCTTTTATAGAAATGTTTTCGCTTTTCCAAGGTTAAGAAATAATGAACAAAATCCTCTGAAATTATTTGTTTCTCTGTGGTTTCCCTCCCTTTTGTTCTTCTTCTATAGTTAGAAAGCTTATTGACTTGTAAGTGACTCTTCATGCTAATATGCACAATATTTATACATCTATAAGCAATACCCACTTGCCCAGTGCCATTCCACACAGGAAAAATAGAATTTTATGTATCATTAAGCAGTTTCCAAGGTATTGGTAATCTCATGCGAGGCATGAATATAATGGCTAGTAGTGTACTACAGCCAGCATGTTGTTTGGGGGTTTGAAACCACTGCACTGGGTACACCTGGACTCCCAAGCTCAGCGAGGCTCCTCCATACCAGCTCAGCATTCAAGGTCCTAACCAGGGCTTCTCTATAGGGCAAAGAGCCCCGGCAGGAGGATACATCTAAGATTCCACCATTCCCATGGATCTAAGCAGAGAGGTTCTGGCAGAGACTAGGGCAATCAACACTCTTTCGGGGGGG
>NC_034593.1:29665903-29680891 GCF_900095145.1 Mus pahari
GCACATGCACACGCACACGCACACACACGCACACACGCACACACACATGCACACGCACATGCACACGCACACACACACACTCAAATTCTTTATACATTGAGAACAAAATTCAAACAAAAAGGATTGCCATTCATCTTTGTGCAAAATGAGTTTCATCAAATTACATCGAGCTAACTACGGTGTCATTGTCAAGACACAATTTGGCATTCGAAGCTCATAGTGGGTTTTATTCTCACTAGAATAGAAACTGTCTCCAGTTCTCTAACTCGCTTTGTTGTGTGTGCACACTCTGCTGCTTCCTTTGGCCAGCTGATGAGCGAGGATGAACATGAAGGAAAGGGGCCCCGGACCACCCCATCTTTTCCTTTTCTTCCTGCTATCCCCTCAGCCTGACTGCATGCAGGCAAGGAAAGGACCCCTGGGAATGCTTTGGTTGTGTGGTTCACCAAAGGACAAGACTTTTATTTGGTATTTTGGATTTGCTTTTTATCTCACTGAGCCCTTCCACACAAGGGATCCCCAAGAAGTCAGTCCTTCAAGAGCCTCAGAAATCCTTCTTGAAAGTGGGGAGAGGAGACACTGTATGTAGCATATACATTTCCTATGTGTAAGCCCAAGTTCCATCACCCCATTGCATTTAACTTAACAAACACAAGTTCAAAGATAAACATAAGAACCGGGGGAAAAGAGGTCTTCTGAGTGTGTGTGTGTGTGTGTGTGTGTGTGTGTGTGTGTGTGTGTGTGTATGATATCCACTGGAAACTCATCCCACCCAGGTCATTCACTGATAACTATCTAGAAGCAAGGGGCCTTTTAGGGATGTGCCCAGTGAAAACATGTCGTATCAAAAAGAATTGGACAATCATACACAAAGTGTTGTTCTACTTTATGTTCTTCTTGTTCTAACTAAGTGGTTAAGTTGAATGATGTTTGTTAGAAATTCAAAAATGACTAGAGCCCATCACAAACCAT
Source organism: Mus pahari (assembly GCF_900095145.1). NCBI lineage: Eukaryota > Metazoa > Chordata > Mammalia > Rodentia > Muridae > Mus > Mus pahari. The sequence goes on from NC_034593.1 coordinate 29,666,876, forward strand.
AGCTTGCTGTTCATGCCATTTACTGTCCGTGTGTGTGTGTGTGTGTGTGTGTGTGTGTGTTCGTGCAAAAGCTAAGTGCTCAAACACAGCAAAACATTCAGTTCTGTTACAATTAAGTGAGTGGTGACAATACTCATCCAAGCTGATCCAACAAGTCACGGTAAAATGCTAAATACATATGTTTATGTGAGAGTCCCAACATAGAACTCCCAAATTAGACAAAGCAAGAACATCTGAACATGACCCCGAGTGTTCCACGATCATGAATTTACTGCTGTTAGACAACTAAACAGACATTCGTAGGATTGATTAGAGGACGCTGGGATAAAGTCCCCTCTCATAGTCAGCAGCCTACAAAACTGAGGTCTGGCACTTAAAACTCTTAATTACTGGTCAAGGGAATGGGACTTGAGTCACATCTCTGGCTCTGGGAGGAGATATGTCATCCCGAACGGCCCAGAAGGTCATCCATTGATAACTATCTAGACCTGACTCCAGGAGCCCTGAACCTTATAAGATTACTATCTAGCAGGAAACTTGGTGACGCAGAACAATGGCATCCTGTTGTCCCTTCTGTAAGAGGTCCTTCAAATGGGCCTGTCAATCACCTGACAGGAAATCCATCCTGCGAAGGCTGTCGTCTGCTCCAAATACTTTTAGAGACTGTCAAGCTGCTAAAGGCTCTCTCTTTGGCCATTGTCTACTCTCACCCATGGGATGTCCCACCTCACCCTGTCACCATCTCTGCCTGTCCTCGCCACGATGCCTGCATCTGGCCTGACCTCCTTCAGCGAATATCCCAGGGCAGGAAGCCAAGAAAAGCAACACATAACGCTGTCTCTGCCTCATTCGCTGAAAGTCTAGTCCCGATGTACTGGGTGCTGTTGCACAGAGAAGCAAACTTCGCTCACAGTCACTTCTTTGGAATTATTATGTGAGACAATGAGTAGGAAAAGGAAGAAACGCACTCCATTTCCACAAGCAGAGTGCACAGATCATTTGATTAAATTTGTGATTCAGAAAAGCTGCTAAATTGTGCATATCTTGGACCGACTACCCGATATTGGTGAGTATGATGTCTTCATGTTCCCAGGACTCAAGTTCCATGCTCCTATGCCCACCTGACCTACGGTGTTTCCCAGGCACAGACAGGGTAGAATGTTCGCTATTGATGGGACTTCATGTCTTTGTTTGGGGTGAGACCTTTGACCCTGTGTCAGTCCTGACTAATATTGTTCACTTTCTTGCCCCTTTCTATTAACTTCGTATGTTCACTTTTAATAAAGACGGAGAAGCACCCAACATGAGTCACCTGGAATGTTACAGAGCGCGTAATATCACAGAGTGTATTCTTTCATACATCCCTTAATTAAGCAACTATTTTCTTGGCACAGTGGCAGGTACAAAGGATGAGTCAATGAAGAAGCAATATGAGGCATGTTTGCAAGTATCTCAGGGACCGATGCCAAAGACAAGCATTAAACAGTGCACAATGGGCAGAAGTAATTTTCCAAGAGCATACATCTATGTGTGTGATACGCTTGTGTGTCATATGTATAGTATATGATATGTATTTGTTGATATACATGTGTATGGTATGCATACAAAGTATATGTGTGCTACATGTAATGTGTATGGTGATGAGCATTTATATAATATACATGGGTGCGATATGCATACATGTGATACAGATGCATTTGTAAAATAAATATGCATATATATATATGGGTGTGATGGTATGTGTATAACACATGTGTATAATTTATATTATATGATATGTATATGACACATTTGTGAATGCATGGACTTATGTATTTTATAATATGCATTATATATGTGTGATGTATGTGATATGTGTGATACATATATGTGTGACATAAATGCTTATATTTGTGCATGATGATATGTGTGTAATATCCATTTGGTAATATAAATGTGTCAAATATTATACCTGCAGTATGATTGTGACATATATGTACCTGATATGCATAGGTTATATACATATGGATGATATATATGTGTGGTGATGTATATATGAGATGTATATTATACGTGTATGTATGGTATGCATGTGAGTGGTATATCTGCATGTGATACATATACATGTGTGTGTATATATGTCATGAGTATTACAAATTAAGGGGAACAAATGGTGTCAAGAGAAACCCCCATGGTGGGCCTGGGGAAAGAAGAGAGGCACGAAGAGAAAGAAGAGAATGGGCAGTTGATGCTCAGCTTGAAGGTCCAAGGCTAGGTGCGGGAGGTGAGTCTGGGCACATCGAAGTCCCTCAAATAAGTCCGTGCTGACGTGGTGAGCAGAGAGCCTTATGAACCACATTCAGAATATTGTACTTCACAGAGAGTGGGGACTCAGAAAGCATGTCAGTGGGGAAGGTACCATAGACACAGCAGACCTGAGGAATGCTGAAAGGCAATAACGCATCACTTAACTGAGTCAGGTCAGTAGAGAGTCTAAGGCAACCTGTGCATTGTAACCCCTTTGGGGTTCAAACAACCCTTTCACAGGGGTCACCTAAGACCATAGGGAAACACAGATAGTTACATTATAATTCATAACAGTAACAAAATTACCATTATGAAGTAGCAAAGAAAATAATGTTGTGACTGGGGTCACCACAGCATGAGGAACTGTATTAAACATGGCAGCATTAGGAAGGTTGAGAACCACTGGTGTAAGGCCTCTGCCCATTGGCAGATTGGTTCCTCTGTGTCCAAAATGGTATAAGAATCAAGTGCTTTATGTCCTGAGAGCACTTTGCTGGCAAACACAGTTCCATTCCCTGAGATTATGCAACTGACTGAAAAAAATGACAAGCTAACAGAATCAATTACTGACCTATTACAGGAGAGTAAACCCTACAGATATAAACACCAACTTAGCTGTTAATATTTTCCAAATAATGTGTGTTAAAATTGGCCCAATTAGGGCCAAACTGTGAGCCACAGCTTTTATTTCTTAATACAGACATAATGGGAATACACTTTAGCAACTGGCAACAAAGGTCATCTATGTCTTCTAAATTAATCTCATCTTCCTCTTGGCTTCTTAGGGACAGAGGCCTCTTTTATAACGCTAGATTTAAAAATAAAACAAAACAAAAAAAAACCTCCTATTGAAGAAAACAGAATCTCTGGCTCTACATGGAGACCTAATATTCACTTAGGCAAGGTTAATCACCCCACCCATCCCCAACTCCACCCTCAGGAAGGCAGCTCACACTAAGCCATGCTAAAGTTAGGCAGAATACTTAATTCTTCGGTGATACACTGAACTTTTCCTTCCCCAAATCCCTGTCCCCAAAGCAGCAGTTTGCAGCCCTGTAAACAACTACTGACTTTCCCTTTTCTTTCTACTATCTCTTAGGAAAGAATTCTAAGCACTTTGGGCTTTCCCCCACCCAACATCATGGGCTACCTTACTCTCTCTGAAGCCTCTCTGCCTGCCCTGCCGGGGTGGCTGCTTGTGTGTCACCTGTCACATGTCTGCCTCCATGTCAACTCCCACATGCTATTTTCCCCTTTTGCCCTCCATTCCCCTTCTCTGGGCACTGCTGAGGTTCACAACCTGTCCACTCAGGACATTTTCTCTTTCAACTCTAATAAAATTGCCCCTGACCTTTCCTTTGTGCCCACCCTTTGATTCCTTTATTAATGGGATGAACACAAAGAGAGGGAGCCTGAGTTTCCCTATGTCATCAGGGTGTCTTAAGTTCTCCTAAGTCACACTGCTGTCAGTGCAAAAGACACAACTCTCATCTTCTTTCTCCCAATGTATTGTTTTTATTAATCATTTGAGAATTTCATATAATGCATACCAATCACACTCACTTCACATTTCCTCTAGGTCCACCCCTCCATGCTCGCACTCTCTCCCTGCCCTAACTAACTAACTAACTAATTAACTAATTAGCTAGCTAACTAGCTAGCCAACTAACTAACTAACTAACTAACACCAAGTTCACTTTGTGTTGCTTATATACTCATTGGAGTATGGTCAAACGACCAGTGGCCAACCCATAAAGAAAACTGAGAACAGCATATATGCTAGGAAGCAGAGGTTGGCAGGTCTCTGTAATTTTGAGGCCAGTCTGATGAACAGAGCTAGTTCTAGGACAGCCAGGGCTACACAAAGAAACTGGTGTCTCAACAAGAAAGGAAGAAAGAAAGAAAGAAAGAAAGAAAGAAAGAAAGAAAGAAAGAAAGAAAGAAAGAAAGAAAGAAAGGAAGGAAGGAAGGAAGGAANAAGAAAGAAAGAAAGAAAGAAAGAAAGAAAGAAAGAAAGAAAGAAAGAAAGAAAGAAAGAAAGAAAGGAAGGAAGGAAGGAAGGAAGGAAGGAAAGAAAGGAAAGAAAGAAAGAGAGAGAATAGAAAACTGAGCCATCCCTCCACCCCTCCCCACCAGTTGTGAAGAGCTACAGTTCAGCATCTTCATCACAATTTTAAGGACCCTCTTTAATAGCTTCCTGTATGGTCTGTTTCTTTTGGGGGTTGGGGGAGGTTGTCAGAGAAGCCTTTGTAAGGGTCATGAAGAATGATACCCCAAACTCACATAGTATGTAAATGCAAAGAGTGTTTTATTCTGCAGAAGTCCAGCATGCTGAGGTCTCCCATTGCCAAGATGAGAGACACCCAGGGAAGCTCGCTGGCCTGTTTTAAAGCACATCAGGGAATTCCTGGATGGATGACCTCTATGTTAATCTGTTGGGCCCATCTCTACTGACATTCCATTACCAGGGTGTGGGGGCTGGAGACTTGCTGGGGAGGCCTGGAATCTGTTGGTTGAGGAAGTAGCTGAGGAAGTCTGGAAACTGCTGCTGACCCATTGTCCTTGCCTTAGGCCAGGGGGCAGGGCAGCTTCTGAGGCCTGGATTTGCCTGGAATTGCTCAGTTCTTGGAAACAGAGATTTAGGCCTAGTCTCCTTAACTGCCAATCTGAAGCCTGTCATGGAGCCAGCCTAGCCTTCTCATTCCTCCCTTTCAGGAATGGGCCACCTTGAATCCTTGAGATGTTTCTGAGGCACCTACACTAGTCATATTGTGCTTCAAGCCACTCTTGCTACCAAGCATGGGTCTTCTCCAGCTGAGACACTCGGGCCATAGGGCTATGACAAAGGACCTGCTCTTCTGGATAGCTGGGCTGTTCAAAAGAAGAAAGCTGGATTCATTTATTTAACAGAACAGAAGTTGTCCGCACTTTGCTGCAGCCAATGTTTTATTTGTAATGTTAGATTTTCTCCTCTTTAAAGAGCATCTTTGTACATCATTTTGTTCCATCAAATGAACTAATGTCACTAACCACTAGTTTGTCTCAATCAAGCAGGCAGAAGCACTGGGAGGAGGAAGTAGAGCAAGGGGACTGTGGTTTGGGGGAGACAGCAGGCCCATGTGACCCGAGGCTGCAGGTGGCTTTGGCACCTGCAGAGACTGAGGGGGCACCAATAGGGACCTGGGACCTTCCTGGGCACTAGAGACGCCTTATGAACGTGACATTGGTCTCCAGTGGGCTGAGCTGGATCCTTGTCTAGCACAGCTGAGATTCTCCTTGAGTTCTGTATCAACTCTCAGTGCAGCCATTCAACTAACAGTCACAGAACTAGCAGGAAAGGAGTTTCGGGGAAGAAGGGTTTTGGTTTGGGGGGTTAATAGTAATGATGCTTCTGTCCCCGCTCCCTTGAAATTGTTGGGGGTTTTGTGCCCTGTTTTCCCACAAAAGCAAGACCAGTCGTGGGTGGATTGGAACTATTATTTTATCTTAAAATGCGTTAAAAATGTAAACAATTGCTTAATTTACTACTTTCTATGTTAATATACAAGTGGGTCTCATTGACCCGATTAATGGAATAAAAATATTTTCCCAATTACCTCTTAACTCTGGAATAAAAAAGCAATCTTTCATACAAATTTGAATAAGTGTTTTATCTGAGTTAATTGGAATGCCCCACTGTTAATTCCTAGTTCTGATAGACAATGGCCAAGTTCAGTATCATTGGTGGAAGCTAAGTGGAGGTTACATTTATGTATATGTATGTGTATGTGTATATGTGTGTATATATGTATATATATGTGTGTGTATATATATAAATTTTGGGGACACTTAAGCTATTTTATATCAAAGTGCTTTATTATTATTAGCTTTTCATGTAGCTCTCTCCTATCTAAGAGACAAGGAAGAAATCCAAACCAGGAGCGGATAAATGACACTCAGAGAAGCCCTCAGAGTCGGGATGGGCCGCCAGGCTGTGTTGTTTTGGCTCTAGATAGTTCAGTACTCCTTTTGAAGTGTTTAAACTTGAAACCATTCACTTTCTAGTTCCTGTCTTTCATGATGTGCATGTTTGTTCTACTAAATTTCATTCATTCTTCCAGTCGTCCATCCATCCACTGTCTCATTCATGCAATAATCATATCCAGCGTGCCTAACCTGTGTCGAGCACCACAGCTCCAGAGCTGGATAGCAGAGAGTCAAGTCCAGCCCTCACAGAAGTTCACAGGTAAACAGACAAGTCTTTAGAAATGAAAACAAGCTCATTAAAGTACGAAAATGGGAGGGGGGGGGGCAAACGACAGGAGCAAGCCGGGGAAGGAGATAGTTGTTTCAAAGGAGATCCGGGGCCATTAAGAGAAATGACACAGTAAGAAAGGGTCACCAAGGACACCTGATGCTACCACATTGGGCCCTCTGAGGGAGGCTTGTGGAGGTGGAAAGTAGGAGGCAAAGGTAGAGAAGGTACAGTAAGGGTAGAAAGGAGATGGGTTTATGTTAACTGTGGTGGGAAGCCACCCAGATTTACATATGAAAAGAATCGGGGGGGGGGCAGACTGCAAGTGAGGACCCAGGCTAAGAGTACCAGGGCCAGGCAGGGGCTTACAGGGGGACAAGGGTTTTCCTATAACTATGGCTTTAAGATCTATAACTTTCTTACAGGAAATTCTAATGTTGAATATGCTTTGGCTTAATAATGTAGGGGTTCCAATCTGCCAAAACTGTGGCACAGAACAAATAACACATTTTGTATTCTATGTGTCTCTGAGAAAAGGGGAAATCATGACAGAAAGGAACAAAGGCTGAGAGGAACAAAGGTTACACAGCAGTTTGCCACTGATGCTTAAGTGGCAGTAAGCACTGCTTATCGGCCCCCTTAATCCCGGGAGAGCTCATGTGCAAGCATCCAACTTTACATCATCCAGTGCAGCCACCTTTTAAAGAACTATTTCTTTTCTTTCTAGAATTGCTAGTTACCCCCACAAGGAAGATTCTGTGTTGGTAAGCCAAGAACCTGACCACAACATAACAGCTGTTAAAAATGCACTTTATAAATGAGTCTATACTTAAGAACCTGAACAGATACAGTGGGAAGGGGACATTTATTTAGGAAAGCTGAGGGTGGATCCAGGTTCTGGGGAGCATCTTCTGGCTTTAATGCAGACTTTCCATAGGCTAGTGTACAGCCAACAAGCTACAGGATGTTGGAAGGCATGGCCTGAAAACAAGGCTTTGCTGTATTGTTTTTTCCCCTAGTTTGGGGAGTCTGGGGACTAAAAGCACAGGAGCTTCCTCACTGTGGGACTTCCCAGCATTCTCTCCTGTTAATGTCTGTTGCTGGGAACAGAAGACAGATGTAATTTGCAGACTTCTCCCAACTTCTCTGACCACAGAATTCTCCCCACGTTGTCTGTTAGAGTATTTAGCACAGTCCTGGACAAATCATGCCAAGCCACAGGTCTCATGTGAGAGGTTTTATTGGCAGAGGGTGAAGGGAGGGTGAGAAGAGGAGAAAGATGGGGGGGGGGGAGAGGGAGGGGAGGGGGAGGAGGAGAAAAGGAAGAATAAGAGAAAGAAGAAAAAAGAAAAAGAAGAGGAAGAAGAGGAGGAAGAGGAGGAAGAGGAAGAAGAAGCAGCAGCTGTGGGCTGGGAAGTTTAGTCTTTTACACGAGGCATGAAGTATGTGACGCATGTGCAAAGGGACATGCAGCCAGTGTTATGGTAACATATATGATGTGTCTTGTCTCTGAATCTGAGAGCTGGTTGTAAAGATGCTTCTAGTTGTCCATGGATGCACCTGATGCTTACGCTGTCTATTTCTGTTTTAGAGACAACGTCAGTTTGTAGCCCAGGATGGACTTGTGATCTTTCCGCCTCAGACTCTTGAGTCTGGGATTGCCATTGGGCACCGCTATTCCTAGCCTTTTTCTTTTCTCCTTCTCTTCCTTTCTCCTTTTCTTTCTTTCTGTTTATTTTTCATCATTCAGAGAAATGGCCGAGACTATGGTTATGAAACATGTCATTTTTGAAAGATTTCAGTGGAAATCCTTCAGGAAAACACAGAAAGTAGGCTTCCCCCTCCCCCATTGCTATAAATAAAACCAAAGCCTACAAAAGAGGCGGAACAATTAGCAAAGGCTTGAGTTGTCCTTTCCGAATAGATCCTCCTTGGGAAGACAGTATTTAAATACACTTCCTTCTCTAATCTTAGCAAAGTGCTGAGCTAGTTGCCCACCCAGAATGAAATGCACAATGCTCTGACTCCTCAGCTTTGTATCTGAATCTGCTGTGCTCTTCTTGGAGCTGTAAGAAAGGATAGCCTTTAGTAATCATTTTTCCTTTATAAAATTTCATCAGAAGCCAAATGTTTCGGGAAGAAAGACTATACCAGAGTTTGCAGCAGAAATTGAACTTTGCAAATTCAGAACTGGTGTCATCAACACACTGGACGCTTTGGTGTATCACCTGGGCTTGGACATATCCAGCCTGATTCAGTTTTTCTTGCCTTTTGTGGTCCTGTAATCAGGACAGCGAGCAAGTAGCCTTAGGTCCTTGCTCAGTGGGCTTAGCATCAGGTCGCTTGCTGGAATGAATCTCAGGATCACTGCAGACGGACAGACGGACTGAGAGGTTCTCCAAGCATCCAGCAGTTAGGAACGTGGTATGTTTAGGAATGAAAAGCAATGAGGAGTGGTTTCTCCCTGGACGAGATATCCTGGAGCTCAGGCAGCCTGTGCCCTCTCCCATTACTTGCCACCAATACCTGGATAAAATAGAGAAGTGGCAGACACACTGCAAAGTCCTACGAAAGAGAACTTCTGAGAAGAAACTGTGTCTGCTGAGACTGATGACTGGTTAGAACTGCAGTACCTTCAAGAGACTGGACAGTCCGGAGGCTATGTACCTTACCTTGGGCTAGTTTTAGCCCCATAAATAGCCATTCCTTGTCCATCTCCTGTCAGAACTAACAACTTATGTCTAACAAATAAAAACCGTCTGGAATCTATTGCTGTAGAAGACCACTAGCTCCCACAACCCAAAAGCTAAGGATGGTATCAGGTAGCTTTGGAGGCATAAAAGGGCACCCACCTCTCTGGTGTGGCTATCAGTGTTGACTTGCCTTGATTTTTGTATTCTTTGTTCTGTAAAACAATGGGACTACTTTTGTGTAGGCTCACAGAATTTGGGAGTAACTTAAATCTGTGTTCTAGGCCATGGTCCATTCAGAATGGTGCCAGAATAAACAGTCTCTTATTCCATTTAAGATGGGAGCTGTGGGAGGGTGGGCTCTGAGGAGCCTGAGTGACCCACAGAGGTTTTGAGGGGAGATCATCAGTGGGGGGCAAGGCTGTAGCACTTGATGGATCTCCAGACAATAGGAAAAAGGCAGGTCTCATAGGAAGATCCTTTTTTATAGCTTCATTGAACTGGAAAAAAATAGATGGTGGAATGGAGCGGCACCTCATTTGAGAGAAGTAGAACTAGAGACACAGGGATGGGAGCGTGACCGAAATAGACAAAGAAGCATGCTGAGGCCATGTTGGGATGGATGTTGGTGTTTGTGGTCCACGCTGCCACCACAGGCCATGCTGATGTCCATGATCTGTGCTGCCTACAGAAAGCAAGAGGAAGTTCACAATTGTGCTGCCGTGCTGTCGCCGGCTGCTAAGGACAAGGAAACACCTTTTGCAGTGGTATGGATGACTGTAGACTCATAACTGAGAATGAGAGACATTGAAGGTGAGAGGGCTAGGCTGACTCCATGACAGGCTTCAGATTGGCAGTTAAGGAGACTAGGCCTAAATCTCTGTTTCCAAGAACTGAGCAATTCCAGGCAAATCCAGGCCTCAGAAGCTGCCCTGCCCCCTGGCCTGAGGCAAGGACAATGGGTCAGCAGCAGTTTCCAGACTTCCTCAGCTACTTCCTCAACCAACAGATTCCAGGCCTCCCCAGCAAGTCTCCAGCCCCCACACCCTGGTAATGGAATGTCAGTAGAGCTGGACCCAACAGATTAACATAGAGGTCACCCATCCAGGAATTCCCTGATGTGCTTTAAAACAGGCCAGCGAGCTTCCCTGGATGTCTCTCATCTTGACAATGGGAGACCTCAGCATGCTGGACTTCTGTGGAATAAAATACTCTTTGAGTTTGCATGCTACTTGAGTCTGGGGTGTCATTCTTTGGAGAACCATGGTCCTTACAGAATAGTGCCCTAATTACATGGCTTCCTCTTCCCTTTCTCCCCCTTTTCTTCTTGTCTCTCCTTTTGACAAGACTAGAGGAATGTTTAGAGACGGGATAGAAGAGAAAGGAAGCTATTTTTCTTACTAGAGTTAACAGAATGTGTTATTTTGTTTCTGTAAATACTCTCTGCTGAAGATAGTAAACCGTATGCAGAGTCATGTACACAATCTAGCCATAATGTATGTATCCATGTAAGCAAATGCCACACAGAAAAGAGAACGAGAAAGACTATAAAGGAACGAGGAAGGAGTGAATGCAGACAATTGATTCTAATATATGTAACATATAGTATATTTTTACATATAATCGATATAATATATATGCATATACATGATTGAAAGTGTAAAATTTAATGTAACACTTGTTTTGCCAATCAAACTGTATGCAAGTTTATTAAGTTGTATAGTCTTTGGGTCTGCTTAATTTTGGCATGAGATGTTTTTTATATATTTCCAATTTTTAAAGATAATACAGCAAAATGTTGATTCATCCCATATACAGTCACCAAACCCAGACACTATTGTGGATTCCAACAAGAGCCTGCTGACAGGAGCCTGATATGGCTGTCTCCTGAGAGGCTCTGCCAGAGCCTGACAAATACAGAGGCCGATGCTCACAGCCAACCATTGGACTGAGTGCAGGGGTCCCCAATAAAGGAATTAGACAAAGGACTCAAGGAGTTGAAGGGGTTTGCAGCCCCATAGGAAGAACTACAATATCAACCAACCAGGCCCCCCAGAGCTCCCAGGGACTAAGCCATCAACCAAGGAGTACACATGGCTCCAGCTGCATACGTTGCAGAGGATGGCCTTGTCATGCATCAATGGGAGGAGAGGTCCTTGGTCCTATGAAGGCTCAATAGATGCCCCAGTGTAGGGGAATCGAGGGTGGGGAGGATGGGAGTGGGTGGGTTGGTGCGTAACACCATCATAGAAGCAGGGGAGGGAGGATCGGATAGGGGGTTTCTGGGAGGGGGAAACGGGGAAAGAGGATAACATTTGAAATGTAAATAAAGAAAATATCCAATAAAAAAAGTAAAAAAAAAAAAAAAAAGAAAGAAAGAAACAAAGAAAGAAAGAAAGAAAAGAAAAGGAAAAAATAAAGCAAATTTTAAAAAGTTCTCCACATAGCTTTACTTTCCATACTGCCGCTGTAGGAATAGTCATCAGGGACGAGCTTGAAGCCAGACAGAGAACATTTTACCAAGTCTTCATGGTAATGAGAAAACACAACTACAAGTAGGTGAGCTAAATTAATTAAATTTACATGACTGTCATTTACCCTGTGATTTTGTCTTTCTTGCGTTAGTTGGTGGAACAATCCCCTTTCTCTTCTGCGGTGACATGATAGGGGATGACACTTGTTTTGTTTGCGTTCAATGGTCTTCCTCTCTGTCAGGCCCCAATTATGTTTTGAGATTGGACTGGCAGGTGACATGGAAGTCTGCAGGACCTGCAGGTCTGCAAAGCTGATGGGAGTTAGCTAGGAGGCATCTGGGAGCTGGTGTTGCTGGGGCTAAGTTCTGTCTGTTCTCAGCCTGCCCACAGCATTCTGCATCCTGTACCCGCCCCCCACTTCCAGTCCCTCTTTCCGCCCCTGTGCACCTGCCCGCCATACTGGCTCCAAGCATCCTGGCCGCTGTGCCCCACAGCACCACAGGCTGGCGTCACTGTTCTAGATGTAGCTCCCTAAGTTTGCCATGTGCAGTGACCCGGTGCTGACCTAGGGCCATGATACAAACTGTGGGACTGGAATGAATCTCTAATTGCCCACGGTAGCCCATTGAGATGTTGGCCCGCTGCTGAGCTGTTGAGCTATTTTCCTGCACCCTTATGCTGGAAGCACCTTTGCCTTGGCCAGAGCAGGCTGAGCTCCATCCTAGCCCGGAAGACCGGAAGATGAGTCTTTCTCTGCTCGTAGGGACCTTGCTATTGGTTTTCCCGACTCCAGCGGGCTTGGCTAAGCAATGCTCATGATCTGGGATCTGGGGTAGCCAACTCTTGGGGTGGGAGTTGGATATGGAAGTCAGATGTTAAGTATTTCACTTTCAACAGATAATTCTAAATCCCGAATTGGTATTCTTAGATAAAGCAACTAGTAACATTTTTTTGATTTTTCCAGCAACCAACATGGTTGGTAAGAATGACAGGGACACCTCCTAGTGTGCTAGGAATGTCTCTAATCTTTTCTTTTCTTTTTTTTTTTTTCTTTTTTCTTTCTTTCTTTTTTTTTTTTTTTTGAAGTACAATGGCACAAGAGTTTAATACAAACACCGGTCTTCACAAAATAATTTTAATACTTTGTGCCCAGGCTAGCAGCATCTTGCACTGTGACATTCCTATACATACATCAGCATTTTATCTGAGTACAAATGTTAAAAATAGAATAACGTAAGCAATTGCCTATACAGAGGTAAATAGACACATATGTTACTTTTCTTGAGTCATTTTTGCTGCATAGTAAATTGCAATTACATGTCAGTATCATGTTACTGATTGAGAAAACATGTTGAACTGTGAGGCATGGTAGCTCTCCGTGAGAGAGCAGAACATATAAACCTGAATATTTTGAGTGATTTTTCTTTTTAGCTGCCATGGATGGGAAAGACAGAAGAATTATCCAGCACTCAAGACTGTAGAAACTTATTTTCCTAATAAAAATAAATAAATAAAATCCTTGAGTAATTCTCAGCTATTTCCTACTATTTCCTCATTGGAGTGTTGTTGAATGGACAAAGATACTGTAAACACTGAAATGAAGCTATGCTTTAGGATTGAGGATTAAACCAGTTATTAAAAAGATCCATCAGGTAACTGCTCATTTACTCACTTCCAGGGTACAATGAGGCACTGTGTAAGGTAACAGGTTACACTTAAGTTACTTGCTTTGCTCACCACCTTATGACATCAAAAGTATAAAAAGGCTCTTTGTCCTTTATGGTAGGAGCCTGAATATAAACCAGAATTACTGTTACCTTGATCTCTAGCCTCTTCTGGTTTCCCATCCCATCTCCTATCTTTCAGCTCTGAAAAACAGCATTGCTTTTAATTCTGTTGTGTCACAGGCATGGTGGTCTAGTAGAGACAAGATTACATTGGGTATTCAAAACTCCCTGTATACATACAGGTTGATCTCTCTTGGAGTCAACCCATAATCTATGTATGGCTCATTGAACAGAAATTGTGATTAAATCAATCTCCATTTAAAAGAATTGGTTTTTCAAGATGAGACATATGAAGTAACTTTTTAAAATAAGTTTTATAAAAATAAGTGTTCCTCTTTAAGTAGGAGTCTGTCCAAAAATAGAAGTTATTGACATTCATTTGCAGCTGGTAATTTTCCATTTTTCTATCCACTGTCATGTTTTTCTTCTCACATTAAATGCCTATCCAGCACGATATACTTGAGACAGTTTCAGACACCAGGGACTGCCACCATGTTGAGCACAGTTGATGTGGACAGATGAAGTTTCATAAGAAGCCTCCAAGT
>NC_034593.1:29685328-29704364 GCF_900095145.1 Mus pahari
AAAAAAAAAAAAGAAGCCTCCATGTTTATTTTCTTCCTCTGTATTTACTGTCAGTCGCTGTCTTAGGTTCCATTTCCAGTGATGTTTTGTAAGTTAACTACGATGAATTTATCCAATCATGATTTATTTTCTAGACAACTCGATTAATGTATGAATGTCCACCCAATTTCAATATTACATATGAAAGCTGGGCTCATAATTAAAACTATACATTTTCTTATCAAAACATAGGGAACTTCATTACTCCCCATTTGAACGTTTGAGACAGCTCCTGGAAACTGGAGTGGAGAAGGGAGTCTTCTAATTTAACTGGTTCATGCTAGATTCCTGTCTGTTAAATGTTGTACCGACTCTATAGTAGGAATGTTCAAGTGTGATAACTCTGCTTCCAACTTTCAATCGCTTGTAGAACAGAATATTCATTTGAAGAGGTGTAGGGTTGTCCTTAATCTGAGTCTAGAAATAATGTCAGAAAATGCTAAGCATGTCCTTTGTAATAAAACATAAGTTTCTTAATTGTTTAACTACTATGGAATTCAGATGAATTAGAAGTATTTAAGTGCAATCTTGAATTATGAATTTGAGATACATCGTCTCTAATCTTGACTAGGTCGGCAACACCACTGCATAAGAATGGAGACACGCTTTAGACAGGGAAACTGAGGCTGGGGGAAGTTAAGATACCTATCCATCCTACGTGCTTGAAAAGTATCCCGGGCCCGGAACAGACTGTTTTCCTAGAGTTCCAGAGCTGGAGTTGCTGTGCAAGCAAGCAGACAGGGAATCCTTGTTCATGCCAGGTTGCAGGTGAGGAATCGCTCTAGATCTCAAAATAGCACCTAGGGCTTAACATTTTAAAAATAAATGAGATAACTAATATAAAAATATCGACTCCCAGGAAAGTACTCAGCTAACGCAAGAAAATTTTAAGCCCAATGTTCCCTGGCTCGCACGTGGCAGAAAGAGAGAAAGCAGAGAAGAGCATGCCGCTTGCCCCGGCTGCCATTTGGAGGGGCTGCAGAGCCCCTTCCTTCTCCCTGTTCTCCCTTGTGCCCTCTAAGTCACTTGGAAAGTGCCAGATTTGAACTTCCTCCAACACATTACTAAATTCCTCTGGCTTTCCAGGCTTGCCACGGCATGAACTGTGTCACCCTGACCATCTGTGGGGTAGACATTGCCGGTTGCTAGCCGAGACCCCGATTATCCCCATCCACCCCCTACAATCTGGGAAAGATTGACAAGGAGGAAAGACTGAGTGTTGAAAAGGAAATTAGTGAGCCACTGCCGGTGTCTACATACGTGTCTCTTTCCTTTTTTTTTTTTTTTTTCATTTTTGGTTTTGAGACACAGTTCTCTAGCTCAGTCTTTCCTTAAACGCACAGCAACCCCCCTGCCTCAGTCTCCCAAAATGTGAGACTATAGTTGTGAGCCACCACAGCTAGCTGTAGAGCATGTTTTAAGATCAAAGGCATCTTTAGAGCATTCTTTGAATATGTAAATATTTTGTACTTTCACAGAGCCTCCTGTTGAAGACAGGGGTACTTCATTCTTGAGACTTACAGCCTTCTACCACATGGAACAGGCAACAGGAAGGATTTGCTTCTGAGAAGATGGTAGGTTTGCAATGGAAACCTCGAATTCCTAGAACCCAGGACCTGGATCCTGCCATCCTTGTAAACAAAGTGGTAGGGAATGTGGAGATCAGCTAACAGACTGGAGCCATCATGCACAAAGACAGGACTTCAAAGACGCCATGAAAGTCTAGCTGCAGCTGGGGATGTGGCTCAGTCGAGTACTCCCCAAGCGTGTGGGAAAACTTGAGTTGCACACCCCGCATAAATCAGGCATGGAGGCTCGCACCACCTAGCACTAGAAAAGCTGAGGGGGGAGACTCAGGAGTTCAAGGTCATTTTCAATACATCTCAAGTTCAAGGCCAGACTGAGCTCTACAGAGAGGCTGTCTCAAAAAAGAAAAAGAAATCTGAAGTACGGAATATTAATGGAAAAGAAACACATTCCCTCTGGGGTAAGAGATGAGAAGTCTGCATCTCTTTACTTTCAGAGATGTATCTTGCCTTGTGTACGTGCCTAAAAAGTTGATAGTGGTCTCAAACCTATCTCAGGAAGTGTGTACCAGTCAGGAGTCACTGGAGTAGCAAAACTTCTAGAATGAATGTCTCTCTTGCTAAGGTATATGTCTGTGTATGTATATGTGTATACGTATGTGTATGCTATATGAAACTACTTACAGTCCAACTAATCCAACAATGGTGGACTCTGAATGGAAGGTCCAAGAATCCAGAACTTGCTCCGTCCACAAGGCTGGATGTCTCAGCCGGGCTTCAGTGGACACTGGAATTCCAAAGAAGTCGCCTCTAATGCCAGTGAAGGAATGCCCTTGCTAGCAAGGTGAAAGCAAGCAGGCAAAGAACAAAAGCTTCCTTCTATGTCTTTATTCGGGCTCCCAGCAAGAGAAGTGGCCCAGATTAAAGGTGTGTCTTCCCACCTTAAGATCTAGATCAAAAGTGTGTGTCTTCATACCTTAAAGGCCCAGGCTAGTGGATTCACCCATTTCTATCCAAGCAAAAAATAATTTTCACACGTGTACCCTTCATTTCTGGATTGCAGTTCATTCCAGATATAGTCAAGTTGACAGCCAAGAACAGCTATTGCAAAGAGCTAGTTCTTAAGAAGTCTGATAGCATTTGGGTGGTGTGAAAAAAAAAAAAAAATTAGGTGGTTCCTACAACTGCCTCTTACCCAGAGTCTCGTAAATGTGGTCACAATGAAGAGGCTACTACTCCTCAAATAGAAAGCTAAGTAGCATGCTGAGAGCCACATGCTTGAAAATATAGTCAGCCTCACAGTGGGATTCATTCTAAGAAACGCACCATCAGGTAACTTGGTTGCTGTGTGAGCATAAATGAGTGTATTTATACAAACTGGCCATGATCTGGATTACACAAAGTGAACTCAATGTGGACCAAGGCTGTAAACTCCCTATAGTGCTCCAGTGGCACGCGTCCTTTATCACATCTCTATGTCCTCAAAGATCCAACATCCCCCCCCACTCAGCACCATCAACTCTGGATCAAGTGTTCACATACGCGAGTTTTGTGGAGGACATCTTTCATTCAAACCAGCGTATTCCACTCTCTACCCTCACGGGCTCATGGCTATCTCATGATAAAAAAAAAAAAAAAAAAAAAAAAAAAAAAATGCAGCTAGTCAAACCTTAATTGTCCTCAGAGTTTTGAGAATTTCAACACTGTTTTCAAGGCCAAGGTCCAAAGTCTCTTCGGAGACTCAAGGTAATTCTTACATGTGTCTCCCTCTAAAATCAAAACAAGTACTTCAAGTGTGCAATAATACAGAATTAACACACTCTTACAAAATGGAAGAATGGGGGCATAGTGAGGACACATTGGACCAAAACAAGACCAAACTGCAGCAGGGAAAATATTAAATCCTTCAGCTCTGTGTCTGGTACCCAGGGCTATAGTTTAAAGGGTTTAGACAGCTCTCCCTCTCCAGCTTTGCTGCCTACAACATACTCCATCTCTTTGGGCCTGTTACACCCCACACAGCTCTCCTTGGTTTATGTCTCACAGTCCCGGCATCTCTAACATACTGGAGTTTCAGCCACAGCCCAGTCTAGTCTTCACTTGCACAGCTGAACAGTGCTTTCTCAATGCCTTCTCACAAGTTTCTGTGTCTCCGTAGCTCTCTAAAACCATGGGAGAAGAATCCGCAGCCCCCATCCCCCTTTCATAGTTTATGCCTCTGAAGCCAGCACCACATTTAGCTTTCAGCTTGGGATGAACCTTTGTCCCCATTGCCCCATAACAACAGCAGTAGCTTTGTTCTGTGTTGAAATAATTACTTTCTAGAAGCAAGTAACCCCTTAGAATTTCTCCCTTTACAAATTGGAAGCTTAGCTGGGTGGAGGTCCTTCCCTCTGTTCCAGGGTAGACCAGGTAACCTTGGTGACTTTTTTTTTTTAATGTGAGTGTTTTGCCTCTCTCTCTCTCTCTCTCTCTCTCTCTCTCTCTCTCTCTCTCTCTCTCTGTGTGTGTGTGTGTGTGTACACCACAAGAGTACCTGGTGTTTGTGACAATCAGAAAAGGATGTTGAACTCCCTGAAACTGGAGCCACAGATGGCTGTGAGCCATCATGTGGGTGCTGGGAACTGATGAACAGGAGTCCTCTGTAAGCAGAAAGTTTCCTTGACCACTGAGCCATCTCTCTGCTCTCTTTAGGAATCAGCTTCACTTTAGACACAGTTTTGGTTGTACTGTTAAGGTTCCTGGTATTTTTTTTCTCTCTCTCTCTCTCTCTAAACCATATGTTTTAAAACATTTTTCTGCCCTGCTTGCTTTTCTTTTTCACTGTAAGACTACATAAGTATGTTCAGAAACAACCATGCTACAGACTCAATGTTATGTCGTCTTTAGATCGCCTCCACTAAGGAAATCACTTCACTGTTTTTTAGTTAAGCCTAGAGAAACTCCTGAGGACATGGCCATAGAGTAGCCAGCAGAGTCTTTGTCAAAATAGCACACGAATAGCCTTCTGCTCAGTTACTAAGGAAATCTATGTTGCCCTCTGAAACTCTTAAGGCAAGCCTCAACAATACATATTACTCTCAGCCCTACGATCTTTCAGGCTCCTACAAGAATAGCCCAGGAAGCTCTGCTATAGCATTTAACTATTTCTCTAGTTCAAGGTTTTCCACACTTGTCCTAAAAACAATGTGGTTAGGTTCTTCCTAGCCCTACCCAACTCCTCGGTACCAGTTTGTATTCTAGTTTGATTTCTGTTGCTGTGATAAACACCATGACCAAAAGCAAAGAAGAAAGGGATTATTTCAGCTTACTGTTACAGTCTACTATTGAGGAAAGTCAGGGCAGCTACAGTTTGGCAGGAGCTTGAAGCAGAATCCACTTAGTAATTTGCTGTGGTGGTTTGAATATGCATGTCCCATGGGAAGTGGCACTAGTAGGAGGTGTGGGCTTTGCTGGAATAGGTGTGGCCTCATTGGAGGAAGTGTGTCACTGTGTAAGAGGGCTCTGAGGGCTTCTAGTGCTCAAACTCCACACAGTGAGGACGAGGCGACTACTTTTGGCTGCCTGTAGAAGCCACTCCCCTCCTGGTTGCTTTCAGATCAAGATATAGAACTCCTCACTCCTCCAGCACCATGCTTGCCTGCACACTACCAGGCTTCCTGTTATGATGATAATGGACTGAACTTCTGAACCTGTAAGCCATCCTCAATTAAATGTTGCTTTATACGAGTTGCCTTGGTCATGGTGCCTGTTCACAACAATAAAACCCTACAGTAGAAGTACCTTATCTAAGACACTTGCTATGTCCGAGTTGCTCAACTATCTACATTTCCCAGGCTTATCTGCCTAGGGATAACACTACCCACAGTGGGCTGGTCCCTCCTGTGTCAATAAACAATCAAAATTTGCCCCATGGGTGTATACTAGGCTAAACTGATCTAGGCAATGCTTTGGTTAAGTTTCAATCTTCCCAGGTGACTCTAGATTGGTATTTGATAGCTGAAGCTAACAATGACATCAAGTCAGGAAGCAAAGGCTGCCGGGTGCTGTGCTAAGGTAAAGGGTGGAGGGTTTTTTTTTTTGTTTTGTTTTGTTTTTGTTTTTGTTTTTGCTTTTATTTTTCCAGAGGGGATAACACCCAAATGTAGGTCTGAATGAAGTAAGCAAGCTAAGTGGACATGAGACCAGTGTTCAGACTCAGAAAGGAGTTTGCACGGGGCCTGGGAAACAGGGATGAGACCCGTGTGATCAACCTTGTGTGGACAAGGGAGGAAGGAGGAGAGAGGTAAGAAGAACTGGAAGAAGAGATCAGACACCAGATGACAAAGGGTCTTAGAAGCAATGAGGCCGTAATAGGAATTTGGAGTCTGATTTTATCTGAAGTATGGGGACAGACAAGATTTGCATTTAACTGCTAAGAGGGAAATAAAAAACAAACAAACAAAAACCCACATGATCTTCCAACAGTTCAGAAATCAGCAATAATATCAATTCAAGATGAATTGGACACCCAAGCATAAAAGCCAATACTACAAATCTAGCTTGACATAGCGGAGGGCATATTGACCATCTTGGAACGGAAAAGGTTGTTTTCAGACATAAAAAGCACTAATACAAGAAATTTCATAAATTGTACAGTAGTAAAACTAAAACACTTGTACACATCCAAAAGCATACTTAAGAAAGTTAAAAAAAAATAAGTCATGAGCCAAATAATATGTGTGACATAAATATTTCTAATCAGGGAGATACATGCATAAAATGCAAAGAACTAAAATCAAGTTAAAATGGGTGAAAGGTTAATGTATATGCCTTGAAGCATAAGTAGATGATGAGCGTGTGCTCAATAAAGGCACACTAACCATCAGGGACACTGTGTTAGTTTGCTTCTGTTGCCATAGAAACAAACAAACAAACACCTTGGAAGAGAAAGGGTTTACCTGGCTTCTAAGCTATAGTCTACCAAGAAGGGAATCTAGGGTAATCTCAAGGCAGGAACTTAGGAATGTTTGCTACACAGGTCATATAATTGTTTAAAAATTTCAGGCTAAATGTGCATTCCCTATCAAGAAATATAGCACCCACCCACCTCCAAAATGATCCAAACTGACACAGTAGTTATTGACCTTTTTAAATGGATTTTAACAATAGGCAAAAATGAATCAATTGTTAATAATCTCAAAAACCAATTACCACATCCTGTCAGAAAAGAGGATAGGCTTCTCCGTTAAGCAAAAAAAGATCTTGACATGAAGAGAAATGACAAGGACAATAATAAAAAGCTAAATTACAGGCCAAGTTCATCTTCAAACTTCAATGTAAAAAAAAAAAAAAAAATTCCGAATGCAGTGCTGTGAACTCAAGTCTAAGAGGATCTTTTCTTTTTATCGCTTTTTCTTTATATCTCTTCCTAACAGGTCAGATGCAATGTGTGTTAAGCAGGAAACTGTATAAAGGGGAATCCATTCCACAGACTCAAATAAAAGCCTTTCCCTAGAAACAGATGAAAAGACAATTATGTCAAAAATTGGGCAAATAAAGTTAAAAAGCATGCAATACAGGCTTGTAAACATTAAGTAATCAAAAACATAAGTATATGAGAGACTTGCTTCAGCCATTCCATTAAAAATAAAAGACCCAAATAAGCTAGTGTTGGTCCTGTCTACCCACGTGCTGTTACTTAATTGTAGTCTATCAATATGCTGAGTTTATCAATATGGACCCATGGGATGGAGATGCCGGTTTACTATGAAAGCTTGCACACTTAAGCTGTCAGTGCTTTGTCAGCTGGTTGGCAGAGCATTTGCTATAAGGCCTACTGAAAAGGAGCTGGAGATGACTGATGTCCCTTGGCATAGTGGTGATTGCTCAGGGGAAGGGAAATTGCGATGCTAGAGCAGATACACTGTGTAACCCTAATCCTCCATAACGGGAAGGCCAGACACGCGGCAGTTCTTGAACGCTGTAAGACTCCAAATGTTGAGAGGCGCACCCGTACATTTAAGAGCCTTGCCATTGCTCTTTATAGTTAGTTCATCAACAGGGTTGGAGACACTGCTGCTCAATTAAATGAACTAAACATGATGTGCATTAAGCCCCCAAAGTAGCAGGGACCAGGTGGCAACACCGAATTGCTAAAGGCAAGGTGAGTGTAGCTTTCGTACACAGCACAGGCAAAAAGCAGTGCCTATAATGAGCTAACCCATAATGGGCAGCACAGGAAAAGTGATTTTTACGATGACATGACCGATATGGACCACTGGAACTGGCTAATCGGTCATGGTGTTCCCAATAATTAAATAGATGAGAAACCCATTGTGATTTTGTTTGATTTGAAAACAAAAAAAAATTCTCAAATGAAGATAAAAGGGCCAACTGGGTTGTAGCAATAGGACATCTTGATCCATAAACCAATTTCTTGATGAGCTAGTCTGCAGACTCAGAACCCCTTGAAAGAAGGGAAGGCCAGGTCTCCCTGAGGAAGGACCTTGCTATGATACCAAAGTTTTATTGTTATCCTTTTGGTGTTCTCAGGAGTAATTGGGGGAAAGGAAACAATCAGACTTTTGGGGGGTGCTATTGGATAACTAGTTCTAAGTTGACATTGATTCCACAAGACCCCTAAATCGCTGTGGGCCCCAGTTAAAGTAGGGGCTTATGGAGGTCAAGTGCTGAAATCTAGCTCCTAGTGGTCCACTAAGTTCCTGAACTCATCCTGGGGTTATTTCTACAATTCTAAATGTATAATTGGGACATGTACTCTTAGAAATGCACAAATTTTGTACGTTGTGTGGGTTGAGAATTACTATGGTTGGAAAAGTCAAATGGAAACTGTTGCAGCTATCTTTGTAAGGGAAAAGGTGACCCAAGACCAATATCAAATCCTGGGAAGATCTGCAGAAATCCATGCCAAGAACTTTCAAGTAGTTGAAAGATGCAGGGGCAGTGGTTCCTATGGCTTCATTGAACTCCCCTGTTTGACCAGCAGGGAAGACAGGTGTATGGTGGAGAATGACAGTTAACTATCACAAACTTAAACAAGTACTATCTGCAGATGCCGTACTAGGTGTGGTGTCTATACTTGAGCAGATTCTAACATCTCCTCATACATGGCATGTCCCTAGTGGTCTAGCAAATAGTCTTTCCTTGATATCTGTCTATAAGGAGCACCAGAAGCAATTTGCTTTCAGTTGACGAGGCCAGCTTTCCCTTAAAGATTGAGTAACTTTTTTTTTTTTTTAGATAGAGTAACTCTTAAGCCCTGGGTTATAATTTACTTAGTTCAAAGGGATCTTGGTCATATAAATCTTCCACAAACTATTATATTAATCCACTATATTCATGAGATTATGCTGACTGGACGAAGTGAGCAGGAGGTAGCAACCACATTACCACATTAGACTTGTTAGCAATGCCTAGGGCCTTCAGAGGATGGAAAATAAATAAATCCAACCAAGATATGCAGGCCTTCTATCTCAATGAAATTTCTGTGAACCTAGTGGTGTGGGGCGGGCAAAGATATTTGTTCGAAGTTAAAGGTTATGTTATTGTGCCAGGCTCCTCCCACCACGAAGAAGACAAAGCTTAGCGTGAATATATGGATTCTGGAGGCAGCACTTGGGGGTGCTACCCCAGCACACCTACCAATTGACTTGGAAAGCTGCTGGCTTTGAGTGGGTCCTGGAATAGGAGAGGGCTCTTCAACAGGCCCAGGATGCTCTACCATTTGAACCATATAAACCAACAGACCAAATTGCACTTGAGGTGTCAGAGACAGACAGGGCTGCTGTCTGGAGCTTTCGTCAGGCCCCAATAGGTGACCCACAGAAGAGACCCTTGGGATGTTGAGAAAGGTGTTACCATCACCAGCAGACATCCATTCTCCCTTTGACAGATGGCTATTGGGACTGAGTGGAAACTGAATGTTAGACAATGGGGCCACCATTGTTCATCATGAGGTAGGTATTATCTGATTCACTAAGCCATAGAGCAGGACTTGCACAGCAGTACTCTATTATCAAAGGGAAATGGTACATAAGTGATTGAGCCTCAGCAGGTCCTGAGGCACAAACAAGCTACATGAAGAGGCTTCCCAAACGTCTGATATCGCCTCCCTTTACAATGTCTTGCACCTGTAGCATGATGGGGTGTGCCTCATGATTGGTTGATGGAAGAAAAGATGTCTAGGGCTTGGTTTATTGATGGTTCTGCTTTCTGTAAGGAAATGGACAATTGCAACATTGCAACACTTTTCTTGACAACCATGAAAAACACCAGGAAAGGGGAAATCAAGTGGGCAGAATTTAGCCTAGTACACATGGTAATTGATTTTGCTTGAAAGGAGAAGAGTCCAGATGTGTGACTGTCACTGGTTAATGGCCTGTAGCAAATGGACTAGCTGGATGGTCAGAAAGCTAAAAAGACAGAATTGGGAAATTGATGAGGGAAGTATCTGAGGAAGAAGCATGTAGATCTATCTCTTTGAAGGAGCAAAGGCTATGAAGATGCTCACGTGCCATGTTAAATGCTCATCAGAATGTAACTTCATCAGAAGAGGAGCTCAGTCATCAAGAACAGAGAATCACCCGTTCTCTGGATAGCTACCTCTTTCTCCAGCCATTCCTCGCACTGCCCATTGGGCCTTAGAAGACACTGTTTCCTTGGCGTCATCCATCACCTATGTATCTTAAAATCTTTCGACCTCCTCTTCTGCATAGTTCCCCGAGGGGGAAGGTTTGATACCTCATTTAAGACTGGGTGTTCTTCTATCTCTTAGTCTGCATGCTGTTCAATTGTCAGCCTCTGTTTATTTCCATATACTGTAAGAGGAAGTGTCATTGATGATGGCTGAGTTATCGTCACTTATCTACGGAGATAGCAGATTGTCATTAGGAATCATTTCATTACTATGTTCTCATGGCAGAACAATAGTATTTGATTTTTCTCCTGGGAGCATGCCAGTACAGTCTCATGTTCTTAGCCATCCAAGCAGTGACAGGCATGGGTTCCATCTCATACCATGGGCCCTCAATCTGACCAGAGAGTGGTTGGTTATCTCAATAGCATCACTGCCACTATTAAACCAGCATATCACACAGGCAGGTGGCCACTGAGAATCACTGAGTTTGTAGCTGGGTTGGTGGTTGCCGTGTTTAATGACGTTAGGGTCGTCTTCAGCAACAGGCCTTACTATGAGTTTATGAAGAGCACCCAAAAGCATTGACAATATATTAAGATGTTTGGGGGTCCATGGGGTACCTTTGGCCAATAACTAGTTGTAACTCATTCCTGGCGTTGGAGGTATCACTTTATGGCAGTAGATATTTAGTTGGGGCTTTGTCTCTCCATTATTTCGTGGTTCCATTTAGATTTCTTTTATATATGTATATGCTTTAAGAACTTCTACAGTAGTAGGCTTCCATATAACCTAACAAATGACCCTCAGTACTAGTAATCCCTCTGTATTCCCTACCGTTCCCACCTTTTCTGTTCTCCTTCCCGCTTAATCCACCTCCACTCTATTCTCCCTGTTTCTTACCATAATTACTTATCCATGAACATGGGAGATCTTCCCATCTTCTGATATTTTTTTTTTAAAGATTTATTTATTTATTTATTTATTTATATATTTATTTATTTATTTATAGTATTCTTCAGACGCACCAGAAGAGGGCATCAGATCCCATTACAGATGGTTGTGAGCCACCATGTGGTTGCTGGGATGAGAACTCAGGACCTCCGGAAGAGCAGTCAGTGCTCTTAACTTCTGAGCCATCTCACCAGCCCCATCTTCTAATATATTATTCAATTTCTTTCTTCACTGACTTACTTGGTTAGCGATTCCCCAGGATTTTTCTTTCCAAGGATGTTCTGAAAGGTGTTGTTTCCCTGATTTCTTTCTCAAAAATTTTTAAATTCTTGTGGGAAGGCTACTAATTTGTGTGTGTTGATTTTGGATCCTGCAACTTTGTTGAAGATAGTCACTAGCACTGGTGAGGTCCTTAGTGTCTTTTATGTATAGAATCATATCGTCTGCAACTTAAGATATTTTGACTTGCTTTGTTCTTGAGGTCTTCATTTGTCTTACTGCTCTTGTTATGACTTCAAGTCTGTACTGATTAGATATAAAGAAAGAGGACATCATTCCTTGTTTCTCATTTTAGTGGAAATGTGTTGAGTTTCTCTTCATTTCAGTTAATGGTGTTATAAGCTTGCTGTAAATTGCCTTTATTAGGTAGAGGCATGCCCACTGCATCCCTACACTCTCCAGGACTCCTATGAAGAGATGCTGATTCTGTCATAAGCTTTTTCTACATCTAATGAGATGATCGTGAGAATTTTGTCTTCCAGTCTATAATCTTCCTGTGGTAGATTATGTTTATCTATTTACACATGTAGAACCATTGCTGCATCTCTGGGATATAGACTATTTGATCATGGTGAATAATTCCTTGATGTGTTCTTGAATGTGGTTTGTATATACTTCATTGAGAATTTTTGTACATGTCTTGATAAGGGATATTGGTCCGAAACTTTCTTTTCTTTTTCTTTCTTTTTTGTTGGGTCTTTGTTTGGTTTTGGTATCAGGGTAATTGCAACTTCATAAAGAGAATTAGAAAGTGTTTCTTCAGTTTCTATTTTGTAGAATAATTTAATGGGTATTGATGTTCATTGTTATCTCAAGGTCCAGTAAGATTCTCTGCTTGCCCTTGTGATTTTTATTTTTATATTTATTTATTCTCTGCTTCCATTTCACACGGGGTTATTAGTCTGTTTAAATTGCTTATTTGATATTGATTTAACTTTGGTACGCTGTGTTTATCAAGAGGTTCTATTTCTTTTAGATTTTTCCAGTTTAGTGGAGTATAGATTTTTAAAGCATGTCCTTATGAGTGTCTGAGCTTCTTCCAGATCTGTGGTAAAGTCTCCCACGTTCACTTCTATTTTATTAATTTAGATTTTCTCCCTCCATCTTTCAGTTAATTTGGCAAGATGTTAGTCAATAAAAGATTTTTCTAAAAGAACCAACCTCTTCATTTATTTATATTTTGTTCATGCTTTTTCTGTTTCATTGATTTCAGCCCTGGGTTTGAGTATTTCTTACTATCTGCTCTTTTTTGGTATTGTTTCTTCTTGTGGCACCAAAGCTTTTAGGTATACCTAACCTGTTAATAAGAGATCTCACTTTTTTTTTTCCTGCTATGAGCTTGCCTCTTGGAATTTGCCTTTGTTGTGTCACATAGGTTTGGGTATGTTGTGTTTTCCTTTCCATTCAGTTCTAAAAAGTTTTTAATTTTCTTCGTAATTTCTATCTTGGACCATTCCTTGTTCAGTAGTGGGTTAACCAGTTTTTATGAGTTTGTATACTTTCTGTTGTTGCTGATATTCAACTTTAGTACATGGTAGATAGGATGCAGAGTGTATTTCAAACTTTCATGTATCTGTTGAGACTTGCTTTGTGTCCAAGTTGGCCAACAATTTTGGGGAAATATCCATGAGCTGCTAAAAAGAAAGCATATTCCTTGTATTTGGGAGAATGCTTCTGTTGATATCTGTGATGCCTATTTGACTTATTACGGTATTATTTTATGTGTGATTTTTAGATCTAGAAATGCTTCTTTTATGAACTTTGGGGCCCATTTTATTGGTTCATAAATGTCTAGAATTGCAATATGCCCTTTATGGGTTTTAACTTGAATAACTATGTGTTATATTTCCCTGTGTCTTCTGATTAGTTTTGGTTTGAAATCTATTTTATCAGATATTAAAATGGCTATACCTGCTGGCTTCTTGGGTACATTTGCTTGGAATATGTTTTTCCATCATTTTACCCTGAAGTGACTATCCTTTATGGTGTGATTTTTGGATGCAGTTGAAAAATGGATTTATTTCTTTTTTTGTTTTGTTTTGTTTTTTTGTTTTTTTGTTTTTCGAGACAGGGTTTCTCTGTATAGCTCTGGCTGTCCTGGAACTCACTTTGTAGACCAGGCTGGCCTCGAACTCAGAAATCCGNGTGCTGGGATTAAAGGTGTGCGCCACCACGCCCGGCTGGATTTATTTCTAATTCACTTTTTTTTTTAAGTTTGTGTCTTTAGTTGTATCCATAGTCTGAGCTCTGCCTATATTGGTTCAAAGATTTATGTTTTGGTGATGACTAAAGACTATTTTCTCATGCATCACTATCTATTTGGTTAAATTATTCTGGTAAAAATTCTGTTTGAGTTTTTAATCCACATTCCTATTAGATTTTTGTTGTTGCTGGCTTAAGTAAACTCTTTATATGTGCTAGGGTTTTGTCATACACAGTATTATAGATATGGACTACTGTCTTGCATTTTGCTTTCTAACTCTCTGAGTCTTTTGAAGGGTCTTAATTTTCCTACAGTTCTATTTTAAAAGACACGGACTAAAAAAAAAAAAAAAAAAAAAAGGGAATCACTTTACAACCCAATATCAGCCCTTCCTCCCCTCCCAGTACCTGCTCATTCAAGTCCTCTTCCATTCTACCTTCCCCTTCTCTTTTATGAAGGGGATGCACCCCTCTGGGTGTCCCCACCCACATTACAAGTACACTGTACTTGTACATTCTGTACAAGTCAAAATTCTCTAAAGAAACAGAACTGATTATACATTCATATATTCAAAAGAGTAAACATAAAGGACAAACAAAGAATATTAAAAGCTGTGGGGGGAAAAGACCAAGTAACATAAAGGCAGAGCCATTGCAATAACCCCTCACTTCTCAGTGGAGACTAAAAGCGGAAGAGTACCAACAGATGTTCTGCAAACTCTGAAAGAGACCAGCGACATCACTGAAGACTACTATACCCACCAAAACTATCAACCATAATTGACAAAGAAAGAAAAACATTCCATGATAAAACCAAATCAAAGCAATCTCTATCTATGCATCCAGCTTTACAGAAGTCTCTGGAAGGAAAACTTCAGTCTGAAGAGGCTAATCATACCCAAGAATAACAAAGAATAAATAAATCAAAGGTGAAGTGGGATGGATGGGACCCACACAATGACAAGAAATAGCAGGACTTAATAAACATGGCTCATCAATAACTCTCAATATTAATGATCATCTGAGTTGACAGCAGCAAGATCATTCTGTTGGGGGCCACTAATGAGAGGAGTTTGATTCACCCATGAAAAGGAATGAATTTTGGGGGTGCAGAGGCAGGAGAGAATCTCACAAATAGTGAGTAGGCAAAACTGAAACTGGGCAAGAGGTGAAAAGCTTCGGCAGCTTCGGCAGTCAGACCGAGAAGCAGTGATGAGCCTCAGGAATGCGCTTTGGCTTTTCTATGCCTCATTTCCGGGAGTGCTCAGTGTCTTGTTGTTCCGAGAGCTCCACAGAGAACTTCACTGTGAGAACTCACTGAGGTGCACATGCGCAGCACATGTTCTTTCTGGACAATGTACACATGCATGGTGAAAGATGATTTACTGCGTAGAAGATCGAGAACATGCAAATACGCAAAGTTAGTAAGTGGGAAATAGATACCCAATTTACACACAAAAAAATTTAAGATGAGACTATTTTGTACAACCCAGTGCAAAAGCATTTTCAGGCCCAGATAAAACATATTTTCTAGAAAAATACCACTTTCCCTAATAGGAGAAAAAAATCAAAAGCATCTTGATTCTAAATTAATAATTAAATGAAAATCATATAACTATATTCTTGGGGAAATGCAAAAGAATAAATGAAAAAGCGTTTTAGTACAATAACAAAATTTAGTAAAGTACCAGATCATAAAATTGTCACGCAGAGACCAAGAAACTCCAAGGGAGCAAACACAACAGGGGGATGAAGAAGTGTCCGTAGACAGCCCACGAGAAAGAAAATGGACCTCAAAAAAACAGTAATCGGTTCACTCTAATCAGATAGGTGAAAGAGTGAGACAGGATACAGCAGGGGCCCAATTCTGACAGGTCAGAGACACGCAGCATGTAACAGACTAGCAGAGGTAAGGCATGCTGTCCTACTCATAGGTTTAGGATCAATAGACAGACAGCCACATGGGAAAGGATATCACTGGATTCACTCTTCATATCTCCCTCAAAATAAAATTCAGATATATGACATTTGAATATTATTGTTCAATGGGTCACACAAGCCCTAGAAATGAGATTCAGAAACAGAGAAATGTCTCTTTGATTTTGGGTTAGAATCCTGTCTCCAAACAAATTTTGATATCCAGAAGAAAATGGGGGAAAATGATACACTTAAGAATACACAGTTCTCAATAGAGAAATCTCAAATGGCTGAGAAACAAAGAAATGTTCAACATCCTCAGCCATCAGGGAAATGCAAATCAAAACTACTTTGAGACTCCAGTTTCCACCTGCCAGGTCAGTAACACAAGTGCCAGCTCATGCTGGTAAGGGCAAGGAGCAAGAGGAACACTCCTTATTGCTGATGGGAACGCAAACTTGTACAGCCACTATGAAAATCAACTCCTCAGAAAGTTGGGAATCAATCTATCCCAAAATCCAGCTATACCACTCTTGGGCACTATCCAAAGGACAGTCCATCCTACCCCAAGGACACTTATTCAACCATATTAATTATGGATTTATTCATAATGGAAATTGGAAACAATCTAGATGTCCTACAACCAAAGAGAGGATAAAGAAAATGCTACTCAGCTAGTAAAAAAAATGGCATCATGAAATGTGTAGGCAAATGGATGGAACTAGAAAAAATCATCCTGAGTGAGGTAACCCAGACCCAGGAAGATAAACATGGTATGTGTTACATATAAGTGGATGTTAGCTGTTAAGTAAATGATAACCAAGCTACAATCTGTAAACCCAGAAAGGTTAGGTAAAGAGAAAGTCTCTAGGTGAGACACATGGACCTCCAAGGGAAGAGGAAATAGAATAGATTTTGATGGTACATTGGGGGTAGGTGGGTCAGGAGTAGAGGGGATCAGGTGAAGGGGGAGATGGGATGGAGAGAGCACAGGGAGAGATAGCTGGAATTTGGGGGGCTTTGGGGGGTAGTGTGAAAGCCTAGTGCAGTGGAAACATCCTGGAAGCGAGGAAGGTGATCCTAGTGAGGACTCCTAGCAATGGGGATACACAGTGCCAACTGACCATCTCTTGTAGCCAGGCAAGGCTCCCAGAGGCGAGACTGGGTTGCCTCCAATTGAGGCAGTAGCCATGTCTGGTGCAGATCCCCAAACAATCCAGCTGTTGCTAGGACAGAAGATTGCTTTCCAAAAACGTTGTCAAGGACAACATCCCACACACTTCACTGAATGTGAGGAGCTTGAGCCGGTCACCCCTCTGTTCTAATCTCTTTTGTGCAGGAAGGGACTCTGCAGGCTACTGCAAGAGAAATGTGGACACGGAGCTCAGCCACAAATCCTTTGACCTACAACCTGTCCTGCCTGCAAGATATGCAATGGTGGTACAGATCTTTTGGGAGTGGCTGACCACAGTCTGATTTAACTTGAGGTCCACCCCATGAGAGGGATCTCATAGCCCTACACTTCTGGGATGGCCAGAAACCAGAGACCCAGAGTAAAACCAAGCACGATCGGTCTAAAAAATAAATTAATGAAATGACTCCTAATATTCTGCTAGACTCATAGATTGGTGCCTTGTCCAATCATCAGAGAGGCTTCCTCTGTCTGTAGAGGAGAGTGGGTGCAGAGACCCAGAGAGAGAGAGAGAGAGAGACAGACAGAGACAGAGACAGAGACACAGAGAGAGAGACAGAGACAGAGACAGAGACACAGAGAGAGAGAGAGAGAACAAGGGGGAGGTAGGGAGGGGGGAGAGAGGAATTGGAGGTCTCTAGCAGGTCCCTCCCCCAGAGCTTGAGGAATTCCACAGAAGAGAGGGCAGAAAGGTTGTAGGAGTCAGAGTGAGTAGAGGGTACCCCGAGAACATGGTCTAGTGACTCAACTAAGCAGAGATCCTGTGGGCTGGCAGAGACTGAAATGGCAAGCGTGGGGCCCCGTAAGGGTCTGCACCAGGTCCTCTGTGTATGTGTTGTGTCTGTAAGCTTGGTGTTTTTGTGGGACTCCTACCTGTGGGAGCAGGTGTGTGCCTGACTCTATTGGCTCATCTTCAGACTCTTTTCCTCGTGCTGCATCAGTGTGAGGGCTTTGTGTGCTGTCTTATATTTTGTTTTGTCCGATTTGGTTGCTGTCTCTTGGAGACCTGCTCTTTTCTGAAGAGAAGTGGCGGGGGCAGGGAGTGGATCTGGGAGAGAGGGGAGGGGAGGGAAGCTGGGAAGAGCTGGAAGAGTGGGGGGGGGGAGGAGACACTGCGGTCTGTGGTCGGGAGATATTGTATGAGAGAAGAATCTATTTTCAATTCAAAAATACACAAATTTCAAATTTTCTATAGCAAAATAAACACTGTAGGAAAGGTGAAAAGTCTGGGGCTGGGGACCTGAATTTGACTTCTGGTGTCCCTGCTGGGCATCTCTAGTGGCTCTGACCTCCCACGCCCTCCCCTATCTGCTCTCTTGTGGGTACCTGGACTCAAGTGTCTATTCACACTCACACAAACATGCGCATACATACTTTAAAAAAAAAAAACTTCAAAAGGAGGAGAAATACTTAATAAAACAAATAGCAACAACCAAGCGAGGCTTACTGATACAATCCTGTAACACCAGTAATTAGGAAGCGGATAAGGAAGGGTCAGAAGTTCAAAGTCATCTTCAGCTATGTAGCCAGTTCAAGGCCAGGCTAGGCTACATGCGACCCTGTCTGAGAAAAAGATATTAAAAGAAGAAGAATAAAATCTCCCATAGTCAACTGAGTCCAATAGTTGCCACTCAACTTAACAAGGAGTTAGTAACCTGATATATAAAGTACTTCCAACACTTGAAAAGTCGGAAGCTCAAACTCCGATGGCAGGACAAACTAGAGGTAAGTGGATTGCTTCTACCAAAGCACAGCATGGTTGGTCCCAAGTTGTATGAAAATATGTTCAGCCTCCTTTATTAGAAAGAAGCCAGTTAAGTCTGCTCAGAGTTGTTGGACTGCATAATCTTCGGCTGCTTTCGTTATCAGAAAGAGAAAGGTGCAGCTTGTATGCAAGTATCTCAATACACATTCCAGTGCATTTAGTCTTTGACACACTCTCCCCATAAAAGTGCCCATGAGCAAATTATGAAGACATTCAAACACCCAGAAAACCATTCATTAACTTGGTTTGTAAAAGCGTTAAAGGATGCTAACTACTGACAATAGCCAAGACCAGCCTGGAAGAGATAAGGACAGTTTGACCCAGCTACACAATGGAGTAGCAGAAAGGAATGTAAAGGACCCTATGGAGGCTGGGGTTTCATACAGCGTATGATGATGCTATGTAGAAGGTCAAAGTGGAAAGAAAATGTATAGTAATAGGTGTGTGTGTGTGTGTGTGTGTGTGTGTGTGTGTGTCAGGGTATGTGTTAGTGTGTGTGTGAGAGAGGGGGGGGACAGAGAGGAAGG
>NC_034593.1:29704509-29769596 GCF_900095145.1 Mus pahari
AGAGAGAGAGAGAGAGAGAGAGAGAGAGAGAGAGAGAGAGAGAGAGAGAGACTCACTACTGGGTATCTATTGCAGAAGAGAAATATCAGTGGTAGGTTAAAAGTGCACTATTTTGAATATTCACTTCTTCTAGGATACACCGGAAGAATCAAGAAAACTACTTCAAAAAACAAGAGTTTTGTTTGTTTGTTTGTTTGTCTGTCTGTCTATTTGTTTGATTTTGTTTGTGTGAAACAAGGGAACATAATGCAAGGAGAGGTCAAGTCAAAGCAAACAGACCCTTGCCGTCCTAGCTCTGCACTGTGAGAACACGATAATGCTAGGGAGAAAAATCTTACTCCTCATCTCAATCACTGAAAAGCAGTGGCCGTTCCAAAGGACGGCCACCCCTACCTTCTGAGGCTGGTTCTTGGGTGTCACTGCCCGAGGCAGAGCAACAGGCGTCTGTGGAGTGAATTGAAAAATCACCAGGTGTGCGTACACTTCCAGTCAGTAAGGACACTTTAAGAAACTCATCATCTGCTTTTGGAGAACGGGATTCTGGAGACTGGTTAAAAAGAGGAAGAGCTAACATGGAGTTGGCCGTAATTACAGGGGAAACCCCCAAGTAAATACGGAGTTGATGAGGAATGTTTCTTCAGAGATGTATTCAAGCTGGTAAATGAAGAAGGAAAAATAAGACAGTAGATTCTCATGCTTTTAATGAATTAATGGGTCTCAGCAAGGATCATTAATAGCTGTTAGCATCTCAAAAAGAGAGACAACCAGGCATTACCCGTCTCCTGATGGATGCTCACAGTACCACTTAGGAAATCGTCTCTCTGAGGAGAGTCAAACCTGGATCTGATCGAACCTGTCTGTCAAACTCTCAATTGACAGGACACCAGGGACGAGAAAACCACCCGAGATAACACCTCAGACACACACACAGCCATATCCCTGCACGAACACCTCAACAGGAAAAATCTTAACAAACAAACGTGAAAGGGAAAAGGTCAGGGGGGGGGATGTGGATCGAACGAGTCTCAGGAAGTGCTTTAGTCAGTGGAGGCTGGTGGAGGCTACCAGAATTCTCTTGAGCAAATAGACACAGCACAGCCATGACACCCTTTAACAAGACTGAGAGTGATGCTACGTTGTGGTCGTTGTACATCTAGAAGGTCCTTATTTTTTTTTTCTGAGACATATATTCAAATATTCACAGCTAAAATAATAGGATATCCAGATTTACTTTAACAAAATAACCCAGGGAACCAGATGAGTAGCTGTAAAACAAGATTCGTCGTAGACTGTGGAGTCGTTAATCTTTCTTATCATCTTGCCTGGACTGAGAACTTTCTGAAGATTACTTGTGGGGGACTATGGGAGGCATGTCCAGAAAGGTTCAACTAAGGTAAGAAGACCTACCTTAACTGTGGGTATCACCATCTTTTAGGCTGGGATCCCAGGGTGAAGAAAAGGGGTGTTGAATACCAGAATCCACTTCTCTTTGCTTCTTGACTACAAGTAGTGAAACCAGCTTCCTCATGCCTTCCATGATGTTGATGGACATTTATCTTTACAAATCAAGAACCAAAATATATCCTTTCTTGAGTTTCTCTTATGAGTTATTTTGTCATGACAATTGGGAAAGGAACTAATTCAATGACTAGATGTTGAATCTAAGCAATTGGCGCAGAGGAGAGCATTGTAATAGTTTCTTATCATGTTTGAAATTATTTTTTTAATGAAATTATAACTTAAATTAAATTTTAAAAGTTTGAAAGATCATTATTCATTTTATTTGTTAACTGATTCAAAACATATTGAACACCGACTGAGAATTTGAAAAGTAACAGAAAAATTGCTTTGCATAAATCTGAAGAATTTATTTTGCCTTTTTCTTAATTTAATTTTTTATATATTCCCTCCCCTCACTAACTCCCAGATCCCCCCGTACCTTCTTACTAACCCAGCTGTATGATCTTTCTCTGCCTCTTTCTCTGGCAAATCAAAACTCACAAAAACACAAATACCAAAACTAATAAGCAAAAGACCAATAAGACAAAAATGTGCCAAAACGAACCTAAAGTCCACAACAAAATATGTATTTTGTTTTCTGTAGCCAGCTAGTCTGGGGCACGGGGCCTGCTCTGGAGTTTGGTTGTTATACCCAGTGGCACAGTGTGGATAAGCTTTGCCAGCAGGTATCAATGGCCAATAGCCTCTTTGCTAGGGGTGGGCCCTGCTGAGTGGTGGCTATTTCCCGCTCAGTGCTGGGAACCCTGGCTTAAACTTGTGTATGCTGCCACAGTCTTTGTGGGTTCATACATGTATCTGTAGTGCTGTGCTAGACATCCATCTTGAATTCATCCATCACTTCTGGTGCTTTTTCCACTTCTGTTAGCACTTCCTCGGGCTCCACCCAACAGTTACCTAACAACGCCAGGGAGGAGCCTGACTCACATATAAAAGGTCTCTCCCTCTTTTTCTCCTCCCTCCCTCTCCCTCTCCCTCTCCCTCTCCCTCTCCCTCCCNACTAACTGCTGTCCAAAAATGTCTGTCTGTCTGTCTGTCTGTC
Source organism: Mus pahari (assembly GCF_900095145.1). Taxonomy (NCBI): domain Eukaryota; kingdom Metazoa; phylum Chordata; class Mammalia; order Rodentia; family Muridae; genus Mus; species Mus pahari. Next base: position 29,707,070 of record NC_034593.1, read on the forward strand.
TGTTTCTCTCTCTCTCTCTCTCTCTCTCTCTCTCTCTCTCTCTCTCTCTCTTCTACTCCCCTCCCCTTCCCCCTCCCTCTCTTCCTCCATGGCCTCTTCCCATTTTCTTCTGTTCCTCTCTCCTCTCTTTCTGTCCCTCTCTGTCCCCTTTCCTCTGACTCTACCCCCTCCTCCAGGTCCCAAATAAACTTCCTTTTACATAAGGCCTATCACATGGCTTCGCAGGAGGATACCTTGGCAGGGCCCGCCAAGCCCCTCCCCCTCTGCCCTTGCCTCCAAAGCACAATAAGCCCCTCTTCCATGTACATCTCTGAACCTTGAGTTAAGTAGTTTGTTGAAGATATCCCACTTAGGATGTACTCTCTACATTACTCACTTGTGGGTCCCCATGTCCTTGTGTTTGGAGCAGAAGTGTTCGGAATTTTAACATTTTATGAATTTTTCCTTTAATGAGTATGCAGTATTCTTCCATATCTTTTCTAATTAGTCTTGGATTGAAGTCTATTTTGCCATTTATTACAAAAGCTACTACATCTGCTTGCTTCTTGGGTCTGCTTGCTTGGAATATCTTTTCCATTCTTTTTCCCGGAGGTAACAGCTATGCTTGATGGCAATGAGTGGGTTTTTGGAGACAGGTGAAACACTGATCCTGTTTACTAAGCTAGTCTGTTAGTCTGTCTCTTTTTCTGTGGGCACGGAGATCATTAATACTGAGAGTTATTAATGAGCAGGTTTTATTGATTCCTGGTTTTTGTTGTTGTTATGATATAGTATTTTCCCCTCCCTTTTGATTTATAGGTCTGGGGTTCCTTGTGTCTTCTTGGGTATTTTAGCCTTCTCATACTTAACTTCTCATACTTAAGAGAGGGAAAGGAAGAAGCGGAGGGTGAGGGAAAGGGAGACGATGAGAGAGAGAGAAAGAGGGAGAGAGAGAGAGAGAGAGAGAGAGAGAGAGAGAGAGAGAGAGAGAGAGAGAGAGATATTCTAGTGCCTTAGGTAGAACTGTATAGAAATTGCTTAAATTAGGGTTTATCATGGAATGCAGAATACCTACATTTTTGTCTCAGTTCATTGTACCCGGTGGTTTTGATGGGTATAGTAGTCAGGGTGGCATCTGTGATCTCTCTGAGTTTGTAGAACATCCATCCATACAAACTTCAGACTTCTGGTTTCCACTGAAATATCAGACGTTATTTCAATGGGTCTGTCTTTATATATTACTTGATCATTTTTTCTTTGCAGCTTTTAATATCCTTTCTTTGTTCTGTATGTTTCATTACCATGTATTATGGGGAATTTTCTTTCTGTTTCTGTCTATTTGGTGCTCTGAAGACCTCTGGTATCTTTGATAATGCATGTCTTTCTTTAGGTTGGGGAAATTTTCTTCCATGATTTTGTTAGAAATATTTTCTGTGATTTTCGATCTGAGTTTCTTCATTTTCTTCTATAGGTATTATTTGTAGGTTTAGTCTTTTCATCATGTTCCAGATTTCTTGGATACTTTGTGCCTGTATGTTTTTAGATGTAACATTTTCTTTGGTTAAGCTAGCCATTTCTTCTACCTTGCCTTAAAGACATGAGATTCTCTTTTCTATTTCTTACCATGTATGAGTGAAACTTACTTCCGAGGTTTTGCTTGCCATTCTAAGTTTCTTGATTTTAGCTTTATTTCGATTTGGGTTTTCTTTAGTAGGTCTATTTCTTTGTTACCTTCTACTTCCAGGTTCCACTTTTCATTATTTTGTTCAATTGTCTGTGTTTTTCCCAGTCTTCATCCAGGAATTTATTCATATCTTTAAGATCCTGAACATATTAGTAATTGATATTTTGATTTCCTAGTTTTGTGTCTCAGGTAAATCGTTTTCCTGGGGTGCGATACAACATGGCTGCTGGCTTCTGGAGGGACATATTGTCTTGGTTGTTCACACTTCTGTTTTTGCACCAGGATCTAGGCATCTGGAGTCATGGTGTTTGAGGTGTTTCTCGGTGTAGATCTCTTCCTTCCTGGGTGATGTGCTCATTGCTGTTGCCAGCTCGGTGTCCCAGTCAAGCACCCTAAAATGGTCAGCGGGCAGAGAAAAGGAATGGAAACGGCTGTGAGGAAAGGCTGAGGAAGCCTCAGGAACTTGCTAGGGGAGCCTGGGTCCGCACCAAGAGGAGTCTCCAGGGGTCAGAGGTGCAGGGGGAGGAGGTGCTCCTGCAGTAAAGCTGCAGCAGAACTCAGATTAAGTCTGGATAGACCGAATGAAGGACAGAAAGAACAGTGAAAATCATCCACCTGTGCCCTGGCCCTGTACCTAGCCTAGTACCTGGTAGAAAGTGTTCTTGTAGGTTGAAGTGGAGATAAAGTAGAAGGGAAGATAAAGTAGATAAGGCAGTGTGAGCAAGCTTTGGGTCTCCACCAAGAGGCAGGGATCTCAAGGGACCTGAAGGAAAATTTGAATGTAATGAAATAGAAAGATAAAAAATAAAAAATAATGATGGCTTCTTTTCCAGTAGAGAAATTCTATTTTGCCAGGTCACATTAAAAACATTAACTACTATACGAGCCAGGACTAATCAATCCCTTTGGGATTATCCTTTTCCACCTCCTAGTTTAAGAACGCCAAGGGCTAGAGAAGTGGCTCAGTGAGTAAGAGGGGTAGCTTTGCAAGCATGAGGATCTGAGTTCGTGTGCCCAGAACCCACATAAAGAGCCAACTGTCTGTGCACATCTGTGATCCTAGTGTCTGTGTGGTGGAGACAAACAGCCAGTGTAGTCAGGAGGGTAAGCTTCAAACTCAGTGAGCTGTCCTACCTTAAATGAATACAGTGGAGATCAATAAGGGAAGATACCAGATATCACACACTTTCTTCCACATGGGCATCTGCACCTGTACACTCACATGAGTGTACAGAGACACACACACAGAGTCATAGAACATGACCTTATCCATTGGACTGTCATCCATCTGCAGGGCCATATTATTTGATTAACACACTGTGCTCTGTGTTTAAAAGCTCTGTTAAGTATTTAATATATGCATCTTGAATATAAAAATTACTGTGGTTTTTAAATTGAAATTATTTCTGTCATATCAGATATAATTATAGATCTTGTCCCACATTAATTAATCCTAGATATGATTAATCCTTTCATCGTATATTAAAAGATAATGCAACTTTTCTCTAGAGCATTCAGAGAATTCCCCAAAGAATTGTCTAAAATGTTTTCTCTAAAGGTAAATTAATCATTTATCTCTCACCCACTTTTTTTTTTTTGAGACATCTCATGTTGCTCAGGCTGCCCTTGAACTTGTGCTCCTGTCTTCTCTGACTACAGACCTCCAACACCTCTTTACTCCACTCATTATCTCATTCTTAATATTAGTTTCCTTTTTATTAAAAGATAACTAATCATGGATTCAGGAAAACAAGGTGCACGTTCAAGTTAGATTTGAAACACAGCTTTAGATGAATAAAAGAAAACAATGAGACCTAAGTCAAGTTTCATAAAGAAAAAGACATAATAGTTTTTTTTTTCCTGAATAAAAAAGTTGTTATGCAGTTCAAACATAAGAATCAAATTAAGTAGAACAGCTCTGGTTAGCTTTATGAGGCAGCAAAAGTCTTGTAGAAGGTTCAAAACTTGTGAAATGTGTGAGAGCCCAGTAGTTCTTTCAAAAAAAAGGAATAGATTTATCACACATGTATAAATATATAAACACACAATGCTTATACATATGCACATGCATAAGAGGAGCATGGAGACCATCCATAGTGGTCTCTGTGATCATATTGCTTAAAGAAAGCAATATGTATATTACATTTTTATAGAGAGATGTATATACCTATGCCAATAGAAACATACAAGTAGAACATTGCATGCAGTCATAGATCTGATCAGAGAGGCAGGTGGGAATACCCATCCAAGGCCACTGGCCAAGTCCTTGGCACTGTGGAGCAGAACACGTAACAAAACTCAGTGGGAATACAGCAGAGCAGAAGGAAGACGCAGAACGTACCTGTTTCAGATGCATGCGTGAGACTTTCATGGTAAATGATAAAATATTTACTGTAGTTGATTCTAGATTTCCGGATTTTGGAGACATGTAAGAAAATGTTTTAAAGAGTAGTGGTGACAAAGGGTTACCACATTTCTCTTTCCCCAAGTAAATGTGCTTTAAATTACTATCTGCTATCTTTGTCATTTTATTCAAAATGATATTTTAATGAAAGAAAGAAAGATAATTTCCAAAAGAGAAAGAAAACAGTCCCTCTGCCATCATACAGACAGTCTAATGATAGCTATCGCTCTGGTTACCGTCTTCACAGAGCTGGAATTTCTTTTATTAAACACTCTTAAAATTCAGGGTTTATAAATAACCTGTGTGCACCATAAGAAAAATTGAAAAAAAAAAAGCACAGAATATCAGTAAGAATAAAATAATTTGAATCTCTCATCTAAAGATAGCCACAGCTTATCATGTATGCAATGTGCCACTTTAAAGGATAATTAATAACTTTTATTAACAAAATTATCATTCTGTAATTAACAAATTTATCTATTAGTACTGTATCAAAAATACTTCCCAAGAATATTATATGTATATCTTTCTACAGTATAATTTTAATAAGTATATAGTAATAATAAATTTGAGGGTTATTGAAAAATTGTATATAACATATTCTGAACAGTTTCCCTTTTCTAAATTCCTGCCAGACCCGTTGTAGATGGAAGAGTTTGTAGCTGGGTTGATGATATACTTTTCTTCTCTGGTAGCCTGCAGAGTCCCTTTCAGATCCATGAACTGAAAATAGGGAAAAGATTCTAGTTAGGCATGAGTTCAGCTAGTCCATGTTTAATGAGATATGTTAGCGTTGGCTTAGATTTTTCAAAACCTACTTTTAATAAAGTTTCTTAAGTGCTTTAACTTCCCATGTAGCCTACCACCCACCAGAAGTAATGGCTACCAAAGAAAGGTTATTAGGACACAGGGGCCGTAGACCTGTTTAGAAATAGTTCTTTGGAGCAATACAGTCTGCGTTGTCAGGATGTCAGCAGTTTAATTCACACAAATCAGCAGCAGCAGCTCGATCCACTCACAAACACCATTCACAAATCAGCTATGGCAGGGTAGATCCTTGATCCACTCACAAACACCATTCACAAATCAGCTATGGCAGGGTAGATCCAGAAGAAGCCACAAGGCTTTGCTGTATGCTGTTTAGAAGTAGTTCCTGGAAGCAATTTCAATCTTCATTACAGACATTCCCCACAATCCACTGCTGACTTGGCTCTGGTTGGGTGTCACAGCTCTTCTCACCAGTTTTCTCCGAGCACGAGGACGCCTTCTGGAAACAGTGCCTTTAATAAGCAGTCCACATTCTCTTTTAGATTTGGAAGAATTCTAACACATATCTTAGGTTTTGTGTTACTTTGTTTTATAGATTCAGGTATCTTGCTTCTTCATCCACAAGCTTCATGCCATGAGACTATCCTTCAGCCTTTGCCAGAAGCCCTTTTCCCCAGTTTGAGCATGCAGACAGTGTGGTCCAGAGAATTCACTTCTCCTTACCGCATGCTTCATAGGCTCAAACAGGGTTGCCATATTAAGGGATAATGAGCACATCTGTTTGCTTGGGATACATCTCAGACATGACTATAAATTTTTAATTTTTAATGTTCAAATATCAAGCTCCAATATTTCACAATGGCAATGTTTGGAGAAAGTTCCAATCAAGAGGTGATTAAGTTAAAGAGAAGGTTAGAATGGCCTCTAATCCAATCGGAAGGTACTTAAATGAGGAGAAATCTGGACACAGATGGAAAACATGGGATCTGTAAGCTAAGGAGAGAAACTATAACCCTAACTCTGTGTCATAGATAGACAGCCTTTAGACAACTAGAACAATTTCCTTTGCATAAGGCACTTCCCTGTCAAACTTTGCTAGGTCGGCCCTGGAGAAGTAATGCAAATACATACTCCTAAATTGGGCAGATCACTGTCCCTTCGTTCCATCAGAGAATCACAGAGCACACAGCAGAGGGGTCTAGAGACTTGTGAGCACCAACTTCAATCAGGAGTGGTAGTCATTCACCCCAAAGTTTTCAAACATGAAAATGCTGAGCCCTAGGCTGGAGACAGCAAAGAGATTGATGAAAACACAAGGACCTCAGATCCATCCTCAGAGACCACATGTGATATACTGCCTATCGATTTTCAACTTGAGGGGATTTAGAGAACTAGGGAAACAATTATGGGCATGTCCATCAGGGAGTTTCTGGATTAGGTTCACTGGGGCGGGAAGAGCCACCTTATATGTAAGCAGCATCAGTTCATGGCTTGGCTTCTCAGATCTGATAAAACGAAGTTAGCTAGCTGTATAGGAGTATCCACCTCTGTCTATTCGGTAATATGACTAGCTGCCTCACTTATCTAGCCATGATGAACTGTGAGCCCAAATAGGCCCATTCTTCTGTAAGTTATTCTCCTTAGATATTTAGACACAGAAATTACAATATGTAACTAATATTCCACAGGAGGAAAAAGCCAGGCATGGGTTGTGTTCTTGTAACCCTAGCAATCAGGAGGTGGAGGCAGATAGACTTCTGAGTTCACTAATTTGCCAATTATTTAATGACTTTCAGGCCAATGAGCGATACCTAAGAAATGACAGCTGAGACTGTCTTCTGTCCTCTTTATGTGTGTGCACATACATGAACATGTGCACGTGTGCCCACACACACAATGGGAGTAAAGGAGCTAGCAGGCGAGCAGGCGACCTGGTGCAGGTCTTTTGGACACTGAGCTCCACCCCTTCTGTAAGCAGAGTGCCTGCTTCAGGCCACGTCGGTGAGAACAAGATGGCAGTGGCATGTCACCACCCCTCCCCTCAGACTTTCCTTTTCTTGATGTGACAGCTCTAATGATGAACATGATGACAGTGATGATGAGGGGAGTCGCCCTGTGTCCAGCAGCTTCACGTTAATCTCTGAAGGAATTAATTCATACCAGCCTATCACCATCCCTGATTTTTTACTGGTTCTTTTCTTTTCAGATGAGTAAATGAAGGCTTAGAATTCGGTTTACAAATTAGCATCAGAAACCAATGTACTTTCCCTAAGCTGTGATCATTGAGGCCAAACCACTTTATTTTCCCCTCCTTCCCTCCCTCCTTCCCTCCCTCCCTCTCTCTCTCTCTCTCTCTCTCTCTCTCTCTCTCTTATATATATATATATATATATATATATATATATATATATATACACACACACACACACACACACACACACACACACACACACACATATGGAACCTTTCGAGAGCAGACAATGATATAGAACCTGGGTAGGCATGTTTGTTGTCTCCATGTGAAGTTAGTTTAACTGAGACTAAGTACGTTTGGTGACACCTCCCGGGGAGGTTGTATACCAAGAGCAGGCCTTTCTAGGTGGTCCAGGCCATTGGGAATGTGTTCTACACAAGGTGTTTGTCACAGAGGTCAGAGGATCACCTCTGTTAAGCTCAGGTGTGACACCTCCCAGACGCAAGGAGGAACCTATACAGGTCCCAAGAGCCTGATGTGACACTGGGAAATGTGTTAACCACAGGTCCTGGGTGAAGAATTGTGGGGTTACAGGAAAGAGAAGGAGAGATAAAAAGGTGAGTTTGAATTTTATCCCGCCTTCATCAGATTCATGGCTTTGGATCCATCCTAAAGCTTGCCCCACTGAATCGGGGATTCCTCCTTTGTGGATGAGAATAAGAGCCGTGTAGGTGGTGGGGAAAATTGGAGGCAATATAAATAAAGGGCTTTGCCCTGAGGAGAAAAACAAAGGAAGAGGGGAATGTTCATTGCTCTGAGGGTGGGGTCGGCCAAAGCAGTGCAGATGCTCGTTCTAGACAGATGGGCTGATGACACAGGATTTCATGCAGAGAAGGAAACGGGCTCTGAGGCCACCAGAAAGGCACTGGCTCAATAGACTGACTCCACAGATGGCCAGCTGTGGTCCAGTGCCCTGAGTAAGAATAGCCTTGAGGTGAGGGTCTGAGTACATCAGGCACTGGGGCTCTGATCAAAGTGTGAGAGGAACAGGAATGTCTGCGTTCTTCCCCATCACCACTGGGCACAGTCAGATACTCAAGAGCCCTGACACCCACCGGCATCCACAGTTCTTCCCCTGGAATCAGACAGGGCCAACCTTATTCAGCCTGTCAGAACTGAACCCCCACTCCCGCAAATGTCTTCCCTCCTCTAGGCTTTGTTTCTCAGTTGTTCTTTAGTGCGGATATGTGTGCATTTCTACTTCGTAAGGACACTTCTAAACTCCGGAGTCCGCTAAACTTCAGTTTCAACTTTCACCCTAATACACATTTCATTTCTGATTAAGAATATTCATGCTGTGTATTTCCAGATTTTTACTTAGAGGGTTTCTTGGTACTTGGAGCACCTATGGCATGATGAAAACTCAGGACAGAACTCACAAACAAATCATGCTGAGGTGCATGCAGTATCAAATGCTCTCCCCTTCCGGGAAGAGTCCTATCTACTTGCTTTACTGTTAATGTCCTGAAATCTAGGTTCCTAAGCTCTGGAACACCCTCCGTCCATTTCCTCCACAGGACCACTCCTCTTCATTCATGTTTTCATGCTTGCATCTCTACCATCTCATTTAAATGGAAGATGTGGGACTTTGGAAGGAATTCCCCATATAATACTCCAAAAAGAAACCATTTACAGGTTTGTAGATCTAGAGTAGAGGAAGCATGGCTGTTATTGGCATGAATGGTTGTGTTATCTATTTCTTTTTTTCCAGTTTAGAAATAAATTAGAAGCAGTAGCAAGGGCTGTCCTTGGAGACTGTGCTTCTCTCACAGCTCAGCTCCAGCTTTCTCAAAATTCCTTTTCAGTCAAATTCTCATCATCAAGGTGCCTGGCAACCAGATCTGGCTTCATACAGTTCTTCAGAGAGTCTCTACCTGTCTGTCACACACTGGAGTGAGAAGCCAGGCAAATGCCATAAACCACTCAGAAGCCTTTCAGTCCCCCTCCCCCCAGGGTGACCAACAAATCTGTTCCTATTGGGATTCCTGTTAAACCCTTATAAATACTGCTCGGTCCTCCATGGCCATTTATGAGACTTCTACTTGGTTTTTGAAATGCTCCCTAGCCTTCTTGCTTTTATCTTTTCTTCCCTCTTATTGATTTTTCTCCTTAAGACTTTAATTCACTCTTCTGCAGTTGCTGCAGTCAAGAGCAAAATTCTGCAGATCACATAGAGATAACATTCTCACCCAGGCTGGGTCACACACATCTCACACGAGAATACCAGCATCCTGCAGATAACTGGTCCTTTCCTGCTTTCCAAACCCTTTTGGCCTCTCTTTTCATTTTTCCCCCTCTCCTTTACTATTTGAGACTTAATCTTACTTCAGTCTTATTCTTCCTGCTGAGCTCATCTGAAATGTGCCAATAATTGCTACCAGCTAAATCCGGCCTCATCATTCTGAAAATTCCTCATTGAAATCAGTCCCGTGGAACAGGGATCCGGCCATTTCTGCAGGTTAAAATGACATCTGGGTTGCAGCCTCACTGGTAGAGCGTATAATGCATGTGTAGATCATTCTCGTGGGAGTTCAGTTATATTTCGAGAGACAAAGGCATATAGAACTTAGCAAAATGAGCTAACAAAATGTTATTTAACTTGCTGAAAATTTCATGTAAGTAGCAATTAAATCAATGCAGAGGTTAAGGGTAGATAGAAGGAGCTTGGACGGTAGAGCAACTTTCTCTGTTTTCCAGATAAGCATTTACTGAATTCAACAAATATTCGAGTTCTTAGAGTGTTTGTCTCTGTCAAGGTCAACATCTTTGTCACAGTAAGCGTGTGTGTGTGTGTGTGTGTGTGTGTGTGTGTGTGTGTGTGTGTGGTGTTATAAACGTGAAAACAAAGGAGAAAAACCCTGGTTGACTCTATGCAGGTGCTTGGGGGCATTTCCAGAGGGAGCTGTCACTTGATAGTTCAGGGACTATATTACCTTTGCTTTTTCTATGTCTAGCTTTATCCCCAAAGCTAAGTCATCAATATAATTGTCACATTAAGTGACCAGTAGTCCTGTCATTTACAAGACACTGGCAGCATTTCACAACTTATTTTACTTTTCCCCAGAAATATGACTGAGGATTAGAGACAAGAGGGGAGATACAAGCCACACTCACAAAGAACTTAAAACAGACCTCTGGGTTCATCTTTACACCTTGCTTCCCTTCTCAGCGCACAGGTATCAACCCAGTCCCCCACTGTGAAAGCGCTAGATCCCAAGGAAAGCAGGCACTTCCAGGTTGAGGAGATGCCTCCGAGGAATAAAAGCACTTGGTATGCAAACATGAAGGTCAGGGTTGGAAACTGAGCACCCACTTCAAAAGCCATGTATGAATGGACAGTTGCCTACAACCAAAGCACTTTGGGGACTAGAGGCAGAAGACACAGCTCTTTTTATATCATTGCCATCTGAAGACCCCACCCACCCCACCCCACCCGCTGTGGGAGGGTGGCTTCTTCTACCATATCTACATGGCACAGAGGAGGAGCTGAGCCCAGACAGAGGGAGCACCCATTTGATTGGCAGAGAAGTGAGTGGGTGTTGATAATCTATCTCTTCCGTGTTCTGAGCTCTTAGACCTTACACAAGCTCCTGGCTTTCGTTGTTTCTTCACCTTCCTAGTTAAAATAATTAAATTAATAATCTCTATGTGCATGAACTTGTAATTTAGACTACTGATCTTCTGCAATTTCATTTAGCCTACAAAACAACAATGTTCAAAACCTGGGGCCCTGAGGCTGAGAGAGAGACTTATCCACGATGTCAGAGCTGGTTCTAAGATTCGTGCCAGCCGCACAGTGACTCCGGGGTCTGCCAGTGGGGTAGTGCTCCCCTTGGCTGGGCCCAGCTTCTACTTCTGTTCACTGTGGATGTGGTTGAAGAAGCCATTCTCCCACAGAAGGAGGTCCTTAAATGTGTGTTAAATGATACAATAAGAGCTGTGTGGCAAGGCCAGCATTCCCCCCAAGCCTTCTCACGGTCCATTCAGAGAGCAGCACAGCATCTCAAAAGCCTACATGTTTCTCTCTACTTCTATTTTTGTGTTCAATTTCTGGGCATAGAATGAGTTCAGAGCACATTGATTGTTTGTGATTCCCAAATAACAAATGGGCAACGCCTGCTTCGTCCAGTCAGGACTAAGATGCAAGCGCCCCTGCGCATGTGCCCAGTGCTTACCCTGACAGCCCTCTGTGAGTGGATGTCCTGTGTGTTCCTTAGGTAGAGTCGGTGAGGGTGAGGGAATAAAAGCTGGTGTCTCACTCTGTTCCAGAGACGCCACCAATCGAAGAGCATGGCCTATGATGTCACATGATTGGAGAAGAGAGGAGCTGAAGAGAGGAAGAGAAAAAGAAAGAGAAGGGGGAGGTAAAGGAGGAGAAGCGGAGGTGATGCAGAAGGAAGAGGAGGAGGAAGGGTGAGCAGGAGAGGAGGAGCAAGAGAGGAGAGGAGGAGCGGGAGAGCAGGAGCAGGAGCAGATGAGAAGGAGCGGGAGCAGGAGAGGAGGAGCGGGAGCAGGAGAGGAGGAGCGGAAGCAGGAGAGGAGGAGCGGGAGCAGGAGAGGAGGAGCAGGAGGGGAGGAGCGGGAGCAGGAGAGGAGGAGCAGGAGAAGAAGAGCAGAAGCAGGAGAGGAGGAGCAGGAGAGGAGGAGCGGGAGCAGGAGAGGAGGAGCGGGAGCAGGAGAGGAGGAGCGGGAGCAGGAGAGGAGGAGCAGGAGAGGAGGTGAAGGGAAAAGAGCAGGCAAAGGAAGAGGAGAGAGGAGGAGGTGTGAGAAGAGCAGAAGGAGGAGGCGATGAAGGAGGTAGAGGATGAGGAAGGAGCTATTGGCAGAATTCCAGGTTCGGGGGCTCTAGCTCCACGGAACTTGGGGAACAAAAATCAGGCTTTGGGCTGTGCAGGTTCCAAGTCACAGGGCCTCCATGGCTGGCAAGCATCAAGCCGGAAACTCTGCTGAATAGAGCCCTAAATGTTTTTTTGTTTGACATTCATGCTTAACAGAAAATGATGAATCCATTAGCAACCCCTTCCGTTGCCAAAAGAAACAGACTCGCACTCGGCGATTGCTTTCACCGCGCTATCAAGCCACCACATGCTCGCCTCACAGAGCTGACAGTCATCCATCACTTTCAAATGGGTTTAGAGGTACAGTTGTCTTTGTGTGAAGTGTGTGGACGAGTCAGCATGAATGGGGCTCATTAAAGCAGACTGACCCAAACAGTTTAAATGGGACTCACAGTAGGGGGAGAACATTTTATTTGAGGTTTGTTTGGAATTATTTTGAAGTTTGTCACTAATTTTAAAAAACAATGGGCTCATTTTACTAACTCCTTTTTCATCCCTAAGATGTGTTCAAGAGAACAAATAGCTATATTATACACTGACTCAAAAACATGCTCGTTGGGAAATGAATAAAAAGATCCTATGATTATGAAATTTCAAGAGTTCCCTTGTGCTCTAGAACAGGGCACATTGAAATGACTCCACAAAGCACTGCCAAGTTTTTCTCTCTCCCTCCTCAGCCCCTTTCTGCCAACCCATAAATGGCATCTTTGAATATCATCTTTGGACCTGTTTTTTATCATCTCAGATGGCCTCTCAAGGAATGCATTCCAAAGTCAGCGATTCCAAAGATGGATTAAATCCTCCATAAAATGGGTTTAAACATTGTGAGGAAGGCACCTGGCTGTACACATCTGGGCCTTACAGAACACCACAGGATTCTGAACACTTCAAGATGTTCAATAAGGTGTTCAATGTGTCGAATATGACTAAACACATCTTCAGTGTGGGTCTGTGAGATCTCTCTCTTTCTCATTCTCCCTCCATCCCTCCTTTACCTCCTCCTCCCTCCCTCCCTTCCTCACTTCTCCTTTCCTCCCTTCCACTCCAAATTGCTATTAAATTCTTATAGAAATGTAAATAGGAAAAATCCTGACCCAAGAAGATTATGCATTTCAAGAAAGGACAAAAGTAATGTCTTCAAGGACCTTGAGCTCTTTGCTACCTCAATTATGACCTTAACTTACTGGATTCAGTAGACTGAAGGAGCCTAGTTGAGCTTTAAGGCGGATCGTGTGTCCACAGGAGTGAGTTTAGTCAGACCTAAGAGATTTCACTGTTTTCATCCATCAGAAAAACATTTTGATATTTGAACATAAATTGTGCTAGAATATACTGGCTGGATCCTAGTGTTATTTCCGAAATCTTATTCACTGTAGCAGTCAAGGACCTAGGAAACCACTTGGGCTTCAGGCTGGCTCTCCAGGACCCCTTATTCCCACGTATGCCCAAGGCTGCCCCTATTCCCATATATGCCCAAGGCAGCCTCTATTCCCACACATGCCCAAGGCAGACCCTATTCCCAGGTATCCCCAAGGCAGCCCCCATTCCCACGTATGCCCAAGGCAGCCCAGCTGAGACTCTGAGTTCTGCTGCAGCCCTTGCCACAGCAATGGATTGTTGCTGAAAGTGAGATGCAAACCAAACCATAAAGATGAAATCTCATTAATTATGGTATCATAAATCTTCTATAATAAGAGTAATTTCTTAGTCTTAACCCCTAATACTTCCCAAAACTTTGAACTTTCTAAACGCTGTCAGCACATTTATGCATAAAATGTGTATGTAGTATGTGCACTTGTCTGGTTTCACATCTGTACTGTAAGAAGCTAAAATGAGTTGTCACAATGATTTGACTAAATTAACCAGGGTAGTCATTGCTTGCCACCATGATTCCCGTCTCAAGAATGTTCAAGGCAGATATTAAACTACACATTTGCACTTGAAATGTAAGGTAAAACTAAGAAAATTCTTAAGACCCTGTGGCTCTAGCACACAACCGTTCATTCAAATTAAGACTCTTGTCTCCCCAAGATTCTTGATCAGGTTGCTAAGTGCCCTGACAAGCCACAATCCCACAGGAGGAAGGAGGAGGAACAGGACAAGTCCAGAGCCTCATCCTTTCTAGAAACAAAGGGCCATCTCATGGCTTGGGACACCTCCAGGGTCAGCCTCAGCAGCTATAAAATAGAAAGGACTGTAGAGTATATGGCTTTTAGAGGGAGAGAGGCCAAACACAGTTCCAACAGGAAGCATTTCAGAACAGCAGGAAAAGCGCCGGCGAGATGGCCCACAAGCATTACGATCTGAGGCTCATCTCCAGGAACCATGTTGAACAAAGCTTCACGTGGTGGCGTGTGCTTGGTAGCCCAGTGCTGGAGAGGCTGAGACAACCCTTTGGACTCACTGGCCAGCCAGGCAAGCCTACTTCCCAAGTTCCAGGACAGTGAGAAGCAATGACTTAACAAAACAAAACAAAAAAAACAGTGACAACCCAAAAAAACAAAAACAAACAAACAAACAAACAAGGCAGTCAGGATCTGAATGGAGTCCCAGGAGGGATGGTACTTGAGATTTTCCTAAGCCTCTGCAACCAGCAACCAGCACACACACACACACACACACACACACACACACTCACACATACTCACATGCATCCACACCTCACCACACACATGGAAACACACAAACATGCATGCATTATACACACACACACACACACACACACACACACACACACATGCATACACACTTAAAACACACTCCCTAGAGAAAGAATGAATAGGCAGACCAGCAGGGATAGAAAGTTTCTAAAGGTGCTGTGAACTGAAGTGCAGTCGCCCACTGGTGCAGAGGCCCTCATTTCTGATCATAACTTCTGCACCAAGTCAAACCTTCACATTTAAGCTATAGGTTCTAGCTTACTTACTTGCTCAGTGCAAAGGTAAACAGATGATGCCATAGGTATTTAGTGACTGACAGACACCATAACCTCCTGCACTCATGCCGTTTCTTACCAAAAGAGAAAATTCAGGCTTCGGAATCTGACTGTGGATTGGTGTCTCCGCACTACTGCTGAGACCTCAGGCAAATTAGCATCCTGGTCAGCTTATAAAACGACATCCAGGCAGGTGGTGGGGAATAAATGAGATGTTTTTACAACAAAAGTCAAGAAGAGAAATTAGTATAAAAGTGACCTCTCGTTGCCTGGTCCCTTTCTCAGGGGACCATCCCTTTGTCAACCAAAGATGTAACGACTGTTACACTGTGTGTTGCCACAGACAGGACTTAAGTCCGAATGGTGGCCTGGCAGCCTTAGGCTTGTGGTGCCCTCTGCTCTTAACTACACCAATCTGTGCCATCCTGCCTGTGCCTGCCTCTCACCACAGTATCTTCTGAGAGTCCTAGAACGTGGGCAGCCAATCCCAGCCTACTGCTGCCACCTGCTAACCGTATGAGTTCTCTTTCAGGCAGGAGTGAGGACCAACAGTGGAGCAACCTACAAAATCTCCTTGACTCATGGCTTGTAATACATACATACATACATACATACATACATGCATACATACATACATATATAAAATAAACGAACAAGCAAGCAAATGGACAAACAGCAACAACAAACCCTTCACCTTCGGTGTTTGCAGTGGATAACTACAAGGAAAGACAGAAGAAAAAATATGATCCAATAACAGAAAATTTCATTAACATTTATAAAATTGCACTCACTAAGAGCCCATTGTAACCAACATGGTGAAACACAGCTATGATCCCAACACTGGGGAAGCGGAGGCCTGGACTACATAGCTAGACACTATTTAAAAATCAATAAAATGAGTGTCAGTTCTACTGTGAAGTTGGCTTCTTAAACCATTTCTTTCCAATTTTCTTTACTGGGCCCTCAGCTCCTTGAGCTTTATTAATTTTTTATCTAAATGTTTATGAAGTATTTCTTATGAATTGAGTACACAGTAACTTTGTTACAGTCTCTGATTTCGAGGTTTTGATATCCCTACTTTCTGCCTTGGGTTTAGTGGCTCTCGGGTACAGTGTGCAACAGACTTCCTGAGCCTGGACACACAGGCTTTGTAGCCCTCCTAAAGAGGGCCTGGAAACATGTACTTTTAAACTGTGGGTAGGATTGGCTACGTCTCACACACTGAGACCCTGGCTGCAGACTGTCCCTCTAGTCTATGTGTCATGCTCACACGCCAGAGCCACCACCAACCTGTCTCCAGAGAATTGAAACCTGACCAAAATCTTTCAGATCTGACCCCAAAGTTCCCACTCTCATTTCTCATTTGGGGGACATTAACCTGCCTCCCACGGCAGAGTTGCTCCTTAGCCGAGTTTAGCTTTGCTGCACCGAGTGGTCATGGGCCTCGGCAGCATCTCTGAAAACTTTTTGTTCGTTAGAAAAGGAGAGAACACCTGTGGCGTTTTGTAAGTATAGCAAAGACTCACAGCGCAAGGCGCAAGCCCTTGGGAGCACAGGAGAAGGCGCTGCCATGGGAGTTGCTATAAAGCACCCACTTGATTTGCAGAAGCCTCTGGTAACACCAATCACATCTAAGGATCCAAGAGCGCGCACCAATCACTAAGGACGCAAGAGCACGTTGCTTCCATCCTAGCTGGGTCAGAAGGTTGTAACCAGCAAAGTGACACCACTGGGCAAGCGTTAGCCCCTCACGCATGGCATCAGAGGCAAAGGGGGAGGCTGGGTTTCATTCTCATCCCTCAGATTAACCTAAATAACTTACCATGCCTTGGAAGCCACGGGCCAAGTTTAAGGATATGGTTGTTCTTAGAAAAAAAAAAAAAAGGATGAAAGATATTCTGGAACTTTGTTCTGGTGTCTCGTGGCGGTAGGGGTGGGGTGGTAACCTTTCCATGTGGATGTATTTGGTGAAAATGTCTATCAGAAATCAACATTGAATTAAAACCCTGCTCCGGGACAGATGACCATGTCCCGTTACACAGTCTTCTGCTTTTCCCTGGAAACGATTCTGCTCATAGTTAATGGTGTAAAAAACTCTTGCCTAGTTAACACTATAAAGTGATGTGATTAACACTATAAAGACGTGGGAGAAAATACATCAGTGACAAGGACAAACTCAATAAAGCTGTCTATGAGGGAGGGGGGAGTGTGTGTGTGTGTGTGTGTGTGTGTGTAAGGAGAGGGGAAATCTTAAATTGTTCTATTATCAATTTTTGTTTGTGGTGCACACCTTTAATCCCAGCACTCGGGAGGCAGAGGCAGTCGGATTTCTGAGTTCGAGGCCAGCCTGGTCTACAAAGTGAGTTCCAGGACAGCCAGGGCTACACAGAGAAACCTTGTCTCGAAAAACAACTAAAAAAAAAAAAAAAAAAAAAAAAAAAGATTTCTGTTTTATTAAATATTTGTTATTTTTAAAACCGTTTGGGGGCTGAAGTAATGGCTCCCCGCGTAAGAGTGCATGTTTCTCAAGCATTAAAGCCTGGGCTCATATCTCCAGCACTCACGTAAAAGCCAGTCACTTCACACAGACACATGCGACTCTGGAAGTAGCCACATATCCCATGCAGCTCTGGTGCTGTGGGAGGCAGAGAAA
Organism: Mus pahari; assembly: GCF_900095145.1. NCBI lineage: Eukaryota > Metazoa > Chordata > Mammalia > Rodentia > Muridae > Mus > Mus pahari. The sequence continues at coordinate 29,724,585 of NC_034593.1, forward strand.
AGAGATTATGTGGGCTTTCTGACCGACAACGCAGCTCCATGTTTACTGAGCATCCCAGGAATAAGGTGGCAAGTGGTAAAGCATCTAACTTCTTCTTGAGGCCTCCACACCCAGGCGAGCATACACCATCCACACATGCACACACACATACTCACATACTCACAAAATACAATGAATAAATAAATATTTTTGGACTCAGCATAGGGGACCCAAAGTATGTCATACTCATTCTGTAATCTGTCGTGAAGGCTTGCACGGGCTCCAGAGGGAGAGTGTCTAAAGGTATATGTGACTGAGATGAAAGTGCCACACTCGCAGAGAAGTGCATCTACTAATCACCCAGTGAGTGACATTTGATGAGAACTATGCTGTCAAAGTTTGAAGCTTTCATGACTATCTACTGTAGGCATATACATAAAACACAGAAATGGTAATCAAAGATCCCTCTATTAGTACCTCTTCATGCAAAGGATTCTGGATACCATAGGATATGGCTCCCAGCCTCAGAGCCATGGCCAGAATCATCTCTCGCTAGATGTAAAATAAAGCCGAGTTGTGTTTTATTATCACATACGAAGTATCTGAGACAGCCCTGGAACAGTGCTCCCGAGACACAGCTGGAATGAAACAGCAAATGGTAATAGAGGAACAGAAAAGACAGGAACTTTCATACATAACTCTCCGAGGAATTCTGGGCAACCATAGGCCAAAACCTGGCCAAGCTTATAACTCCACAAAGAGGCCATTCATACCAAGTGTCAGACCTTCTGGCAGTGAGAGTTAGGTCTCACCATTTACTGTTTGGTCCTGGTGATTATGGTATGTAGATCGAGCAATAATAGGGTCTGGGGAGACAGCTCGGTCATTAAAGTTCTTGCCTTGCAAGCACAGGTACCGGCATCCAATCATCAGAGCCCACATAAAAACCTGGACATAGTGGTACCCACTTGGAATTTCATGGATGCAAAGCTAGAGACAGACAGATCTCTGAGGCTCTCTGGTCAGCAGCCTAGACCAAATGGTGAGCTTCAGGTCAGTTAGAGACCCTCTCAAAGGGCAAAGTAGACAATATCACACACACACACACACACACACACACACACACACACACACACACACACACTGGTCTAGGTCAGTGGTTCACAGCCATCCTAATGCTGTGACTCTTTGATGTTCTTCATGCCGTGATGACCCCCCCCCCCGCCACAAAATTATTTTCGTTGCATGTCAGAACTGCAGTTTTGCTACTGTACACGGCCCACAGACGAGAACCACTGGTCTGAGAGACAGGTGAGGAGATGAGATGAGCAGAACAGCAATGCCTGGGACAATTGTAAAGTCGTGTTTGTGAAAGGCGAGTGTGCTGTGTCCTGAGCTGAAAGCATCAACCAGCAGTTGGTGTTCAGCCATGACAGCAGACAGGCGAGCGGGCGGGGTGTGCAGAGGGAAGGTGCCTCAAAGAGGCTGCACTGACACAGGTATACAGAGGTGGGTATTAGATCTGTGGCACATTGAGGCCAACACATGACGGGCAAACGTGAGAGGTTCAAGAACTGTTTTGTGTCCCTACAGAATAATGAACTCGGTCTTTGCATCAGTTCTGGCCCCACACAGCCCAGTTTCCCCAGACGCTGGTTTCACAGTTATCTGCACAATCCAAACAGCCTGAGTTTCTAGATTGTTCTTTAAATCTCAAGTTTGAAACACATAAGAGGTTACCTCAATGGCATTTAACACAATTTCACCTTTTTTTTTTTTTTCATGAAGCATTTGAGGACTTAAAATTTCACAGAATTTTAAGGACCTAACTCTACTGAAGCAGAACTGAAGGGCAGGCATTATTACGTGGTGAGCTAGAGAGATATCGTTTCTGATACTGAATGCTAAGATTGCCAGGGGGTTCCCAGAAGTCAATGCAATAAGAAAAATGTGAATTTGCTCTGTCTGGTAAAGGCAAGCCTGTATTTTATGGCAGTTGCTACAGTATCGGTAGGGTCCGCGTGTCCCACGTGCAAAGCACAGAACGTGGCTGGAGTCTGCTTGCCCATCCACACCTCTTGCTTGATGACTTGGCAAATGGCTTATTTGACTCACTCTGGGAACAGTCTTTCTACCTCTTTTTTTTTTTTTTTTTTTTAAAGCTTACTTTTTTTTTTTTTTTTTTTTTTTAAAGCTTACTTTTGTTTGCTAAAATTAACAGACCACAGTGATGCACCATTCACTCTGATTGCTGGCCCCCGGGAGAATACCAGCTCGGTGCTTCCTGCTGGCTTGCTTTGTTGCCATATTAGTCTGTACAATCTGTAAGCCTTGTATTTTAATTCCCCCTTGGTGCCACGCACAAGGCTGGAAGAATCACTTGCCCACCTATATTGTTCAGACTGCATCACAGCCTGAAAAGAAAACAAGACTGATAAAACCCTCTTGAAATTGAAAGCATTTCAGGGTGTTATATTCTTAAGGCTTAAGTCTTTATACTAAGATATATAAGCAAATTCTAATAAGCTTACACACACCCCATCTGGCAAGGGATGAGGAACATGAATAGCCCTTTGTTTTCACTCCCAAAATGTGTGCAGGTTTATGCAGAACTCAGATTGATTCTAACAATTATTTAACATTCCTCAGAAATACCTTAAGTCTTATATCTTCATTTCTGAGAGGGGGCAGTGCCAAACTGCCAACAGCTGAGCAGTCTGGATTAAAGGCAGCATCTTCTCTTGTCAGAGACAAGACACACATACGGGCCAAGAGCAGTTCAAGAAACTTAGGCACATCCTGGGCCTCGTCATGAGCCCCAGCAACGACCCTGCTACGGGCCAGCAGAGGATACCATCCTGGGCCCAAGTTTCTGATTCAAAGTTCTCCGCCAAACCATGGTATTTCTTGGAAGGATCGTATTATCAGCGGAGCGAGACCAGATATCAATCCTGCCATAGCTTTTAGCTATAGTTACAGCAACTGACTGTCTTATACAAACCCAAGTGTCTGTGTTTTAAAAGACACTGTCCACACGTACTGAGTCACCTTCTCCACATGCGGCTGGCGATGAGCTGTGGTCTTAATATCTCACATCTCTTCACAGTTAGTCATGAACTGTGTGGGTTCAGGGATAGGAAAACAGTCCCATAGTCGCGCACCTTCGAGTCTGCTTCCTCCCTTGAAAGTGCAACTAGCTGGAAGTGCTGGCGCTCCACGGAAAACTGGACGTGCTCACGATTCATTGATCAGAGGTATTTCTCTCAAAAGCATGGTTGAGGTTTTGGTACTTGTACCATCAAAGTTAGGTGCCATCTTTTACGGTTTGGGTGTGTGTGAAAGGCCCAACCCTGCCCCCAACAAGTTCCTATGTTTGAACACTTGATGTGCAGGATAATGGTGATGTGACAGAAGGCTTTGGAGTAGTGAGGACAAGGAGTCCAAGTGGCAGAATCAGGATGATAAGAGGTTGAGGGTCACAGGCTGGCTCTGCATGCCCTGCTCAATGGTAGCCTGAATTCCTGATAGGACAGACCATGCTTCCACCATGGCGGACTGTATAAACCTTTTCTTCCTTAATTTGCTTCTGTCAGGGGCCTGTCCCAGTGACAAAAAACATCATTAATGCATCTTCCTCCCCCTAGATCCTCCTAGGGGTGTGGATTTAATCCTATAGGGGATTTAACTCAATCTATGATGTGGATCCTACAGGGAATTTAACACAGTCCAATGTCATAACTCTCTAACCCTGAGATGCTTAGGCTTCTGTACCCAGCACTGGTCAGTGTCCATTCAGCCTCCTCTTGAAAGCATTCAGCAATAGGGCAAGGAAACCATGCTTTTAAAAGGACACATAGACATGTACAGAAACAATGATTAACTGGCTGTTTAGTGGGAGCAGAGTTGTGGCAGCTTGTCTCCTGGGTGGCATTTTACTGCACAAGTTACTACTCAAGTTTATTGCAAGTCTTCAAAGATGTGATGGTGTGCTGGGGGTGGGGGGTGGGGGGGAGACACGATTGCGAGACCATCACATGCCTAGAAGTGAACTCTCAACTCACTGGCACACATACATTCTAAGACTCCTCAAAGAGAGGGTAAGGCTGAAGAACCTCATAAGAGAGGGATGAGCAGGAAAGGAGTCTAGAGAAGAGGCCCACGTCTGATCCTGTGCCACATCCTGTGGTATTGTTCTTGCCCATTCAATCTTTTCTCTCATCTCCATGTTGCCAAGATCTCCCTCCTCACTCAACCCACTCAGAATAAATATACGTTGAGATAACTAACTTTTTCAGAAAACATTGAAGTTCAATATTGACCCATTGATGCAAAGGACTATCTCATTTTTAAAGCTAGTTACAGTATGCTTTAATCTCTTCTCCCTTTATTCAATTAATATCCGGGAAATACTATTCATGCTGTTTATCAGGGTTTTTATAAATGACAGACAAATGAGGAACATTTCTCAAAATTAAAAGTTAATTTGTCCTCCAGAGTCTCAGCTCCCCTGAACACCTATAGGATTCCAAAATGCTTGGATTGGAGCTATGCACTTCAGAAATGACAAATTCTCTTGCACGTTAGCACTGGAAGAAATATGCTACATGGCCTGTGTGTCACTCTTAACTGCTCCTCACTGGGTCTGAATCAAGCGTTATTTTGTAACTGGAACACAGACATGTTCAAAAGCAAGCATGTAACAACCAGAAAAGGCAGCAATGCTCCCGTTTTCCAGATGGAAATGAACCGGGGGCAGCACAAGTGCTCCAGTGTGGAGGTGGTGTCCTGCATGAATTTTATAGGCAGAGGTTCCTACTCCAACCCTGCAGTTTTAAAAGCTAGAGAATATCTATAAGTCGCATCTGTGAAGATGTCCTGGTGGCTTTTATAAGAACAGTATGTGTGTAAGCTCATCTGGTTGCTGTCCTAGATTTTTATAGGCAACCCTTTCTTTAAACAACTTGGAGAGACACACTCACTGATGTGCTTTAAGGCCAATACAAAGCAGGCAAGATGGGAAAAAGAACCAGGTCATGTGCCCACCGTTAAATCTGGAGTTCATCTGTTTTATACTTTGCATTTCATTCAGCTCTGGTGATGGATAATAACAACTAATAACATGGCTCAAAAGGGGAAAAAAGAGCTGGCCAGAGCAGCACTGTGGAGATGCTGAGTCCCACAGAAGCACAGAGCGCAAGCAGGTACACTTGCTCATGAAAATCATCCTAGGTTTTCTTTTGCACAAATGTAAAATTGCCGTATCTCATGTAGAGTTGATTAGAACCCGGCGGTCCCTGATCAGCCAGTATTCTAAGAATAGATTCGGGAGAACTAGAGAATTCAACAAGTTCACATGTATGATGTAATTTATAACTTCATTTCCCTCCAGAGCCCTGGAGCAAAATGTCACCTTCTGCCAGCGTGGTAATTTAAAATAAGGGGGGGGGTCATTGTCCCTATAGTAACAGAGTCTCATTTTACACATCGGCCATTCCCAACCTGCTACTAAATTACTAAGAGTTTGAGGCCACATGGCGGAGCACCGGACAGATGCTACTGAAGAGGAAACCAAACACCAGCCACTTAAAATATGCTGCGTCAGCTTGAAAATAAGACTGAAGTAAGCCCCTTACTTGCCCGCCCCCACCCCTTTAGCCACTATCTAGCAACTGTTAAAGTCTTTAGGACCAAACACCACATCCTCAGTTTATACAGCAAAAAATGACTTCTGGGAAGCACAGTTGATTTTCTAGCATGATTATGGGCTGGCCACAGGCATATTCTTCATTATGCTAACAAACAAACAAACAAACAAAAATACACGTCTTGACGTTTTTTACATCTTCTTTGTCCTTTGTATTAAGGCTCAGCACCTAGACAGAGTCTCTAAGCAGCAATTGTCTATCAGCTACAAGAAGTAACATTTCTTCAGACCATCAAAGAGTCCGGGAGGCTGGGAATGATTTTTTTTCTCTCCATCAAGGTTTTCAAAGGGTCGTCTGAGAGAATTGGGACAGACTGTATTCCCAACTAGCAGGGAATCACTTTTCAGTGTCCTGCCAGGAGGAATCAGTCCTTAGAAATTTCAAGTTTCACCTGACAGAACCCAGGCCTGCAGGAGCCTCAATTTATCTGCTCTAGAGGAAGAGCGTGGAAGCACAGTCTGAAGGCACCAGTCCTTTGTTTCCATGGTGAGGTTTCCAAAGAGCTACAGAACATTGAATTCTGCCACTGCAGCTATAGGCTGCGGGTATATTTAAGAACCTTCCTTACATTATCACAAAGGCACACGAAGCACACTGGTCCTGCCTGTAACTAGGAACAAGGTCATCCTGGGATGACATCGTAGATACTTAGCTTGAAAGGTATTGGGTTGTAGGCACATTAAGTTCACTAATGTGAAAAGTGATGGGGTTGAGCCAGACAGTCTTTGGGGTCTGTCTTAGGGGACCTATTTAACTCACTCGGTGTCACTAACATGTGGGCTTCTTTCCGATTCTCAAACCAATCCCTGCATCACTGTGCAATTTCAAGGAATAGTTCTTTCCTTAAAATTAATATACTTTTAATGATGTGTTGATTTTTATTGTTTTGTATATGAGTGTTTGCCTACAGGTACTGATGTATACCAGGTCCATACCCGCTGCTCTCAGAGGCTAGAAGAAAAAGTCAGATTCCCCAGAGCCCGCAATACAGACAATTAATTATGAGTTACCATATGTGTTCAGGGAACCAAACTCTGGTCCTCTATAAGCAGCAGGTGCTCTTAATCAGTGAGCTGCTTTATCAGACCCCTAATATAATTTTAGAAATAAGATGAAATTAGGCATCCATACTTGGTCTGGGATGGGGTTTTAGAGGAAGTAAATATTTGTGTGAATTCTCAGTTTTCTGGGGCAGTCAGACATACCAATAACTCACTGAAGTTTCAAGTGGGCAAAGGTGCTTATGAATTCAGAAGTCTGACAATGGAATGAAAAACACAGATACAGAGAACGTGCTTTTGTACTTGATAGGTTTTCACCTGCTTACCTACTGAATGTCAAAAGTCGTTCCCAGCCCTTGTAAATTACTCAATGAGTATACACAAGGGTTTTCAAGAGTCATTCCTGGAATGTCTCCTCCACAGTGCCAACAGACTTAGGTGCAGTATAATTTTTCTCTGCAGTCTTAGAGAGACACAAGTAGCTTGGCAGCCCGTGCAGTAAAGCCAAGGCAAGGAGAGGCGAGCTAATGGGAGAGTGAGGGGTTTGCTCCAGCTATGCATCTACAGCCTTTCCCACATGCATCTCTTCTCATACAAACCCAGATTAAAAGCATGTACTACAGGAATGGAAGCCAAACACTATTGGATAATACACCCCAAAGAATCATATTTTAAAGTTCTTTTATACATATGGAATTTTACTATTTATTAAAAATGAAAATCTAATTTCAATACTGATTAAAATGGGTGTACTTGTTTATTTTCACACAAAGAACTAAATCTCAGCTAAGTATTTGATACTGTAGACTACAGAATACCTTCAATGTTTTTCAGAATTGATCAGCATTTCGATAATCAACAATGCTAGGAATGCCACTTTGCATTAATATTTAGTACAAGACAGCAGGAACACATTTAGGGCCACTTCAGAATTTATTGGAAATTATGCCCAAATCCTCAAATTAATTGAAAGACTTTTGAGTAAAACTGGAAGCAGCAATGTTAAAAACCAAATAGTCTAATATAATACAATACAAAGATGTACTAATTTAATACTCACATGCCGAAGAAAGACAGGAAAATATTAAAAGCCTTTGTTTTATATGAATCGGCCATTATGTTTCTATAAAAGCGGAGAACTCTGCATGTAAAAAGCCCTGTAGTTTGTGACATGCAGTCATCTTAAATCCGAAGGGTTTCAGGCAGTCTTCATTGGTGTGGTGGTCCATCATAGTCGAGGCTGTATGTACAGAGCAACAGAGAAAGCTGATGGCTCCTGTCTCAAGGTATGTCCTCTGAAGGAGGAAGGAATTTCAGAACCATGAACTGCTCCCAGGAAACAACAGTCCCTCAGTGGATCAGCTGAGTGGCACAGGGCCGTGTTCTACTATGAGTGCAGGAGCCATGGTCTGACAACCTCAGGACCCTGTAAGAAGGCAAAGTTTGTACCGTCCAAGAAGATGTGGGCTTTACATCAATGACTCTGATAGCAAACAGTCAGCATCTCCTACAGGGCTTCACCCTAGTGATTAATGATTAGTCTTTAGTGATAAAGACCTCCCACCAGGCTCCGCCTAAAGAGTCCCCACCACGGCCCTGTAGCACCAAGCTAACACTAAAAAAATAATCTATGCTGGCTGGAGAGATGGCTCAGTGGTTACGGGCCTAATCACTCATTGCTCTTCCAGAGGACCTGGGATCACTACCCAGCACCCACATGGAAGCTCACAACTGTCTATAACGCCAGCTCTGACACCATTGCACAGACCAGTGAACATAAATTAAAGATAAATATGTTATTAAAAAATAATGATATTTGGGTGGGTGGAAAACCTTACTTTGGATTATGGATGAACGCACAGATATGTTGACTACCTACTGCACTTGAATGTGGCTTAAAGTTTTGCCAAAGCGGTGGCCAAGGCCCAAGTGTCTTCTAGCCACTTTATCTCAGTAGTCTAGATGTGCAAGAGATGCAAAGCCACAGAGTCCTTGGAAAAAGGAACATTGGCTGGGGTGGGGGGTGGGGTAACAGCTCACTCCTTTCTCTTTTAGTGTCTAATTTAAGAGTTAATTTATTTAAAGATCTCACTAATATAATGTGACTTGAACTCACTTTGACTTAACAATATGTCTTGGGAGTCTTGAGCTAAACATCACTGAGGTGATTACGAAGGGAGGCTTTGAGTAGCTCTGTAGCATGAAAACATTTTATTTTAAATAGAAAATTCCTTCTTTTTTTTTTTTTTTTTAGAATCCAGCTACCTAAAAGTATCAGGAGATGAGACCAAAGAGGAAGTCCTATTGATTTGTTAATATATTCATACTATCGTCCTTTCTATACTGGGACAGAAACTTAGATTTTAGGTGAGAAATGCTTTCCTACCATCCCTGTCCTCCAACTTACTGTGTTTTTTTGTTTGTTTGTTTTAAAGCAAGCTTTCAGCTGATCCTTATTTTAAAGTTAACCTACAAGCTTTCAGTCTATAATCCCAATCCATTTGTTATTGACATTTTTAAAGAAAAAAAAAATGGGATTGAGTAGATAGCTCAGTTAGTAAAATGCTTGCTACACAGTGTAAGGACCTGCTTTCTATTCCCCAAATCCATGTAGAACTCAGAGCATGGTGATACGCTTGTAAGCCCAGTGCCGGGGAAATGAAGACACACACATGACTGCCTGGAGCTCATTACCTGTCTACCTAGCCCAAGCATCAAGTTCCTGGCCAAGTGAGAGATCCTGTCTCCACAATCCATGTGGAGGACCTGAGGGATGACACTGGAGGCTGACCTGTCTGTATGTAGGTACCAAACAGCGCATGCGGGCTCATACCCAATGGCAAGCTTTAATAAACAGCGCATGCGGGCTCATACCCAATGGCAGCCTTTCCTTTGCTTCTGTAAAAGACCAGGCTAGAGAGGAGACAAGAACACACACTGTGTTTCAAAAGGCCAACGTGTCACACATCACTTCCAGGTGGCAGTGCTGGATCAGATGTGCGTGCCCCAGATGCAGGCTGTGGAATGCAGAGCCACATGGCAGAACTAAAGGCTTAAAATGTCACCACTGAAATTCACAATCGCAGAGCACATCTTTTAGATTAAAAAGTCCTGCTAGGTCGGCAATAACTACGTCTGCTGAAGGTCTGTTTCCATTCAATCCAGAACTCCAGTCTTTGGTACATGGCTATAGAAACTTCCATAGTCATCCAGTAAAAGATTCATAAAAGACTTTAAAGTAAAACAAATAATGCCGTGGCTGAAAAAAATCACAAACTGTATGTGTATCCATCATTCATAAGTGGCATGGCCATATCAGTTTATATTCATGTGAGTAATCCAGTCAATGGACCAGAGCTGTGCAACTCAACATACAGAACATAGAGACAGTATAGGTTATAGTAAAAGAAGCGATACCTGCTCAAGGTAAGCTTTCTTTTTCAGTTCTTTTCTTCGTGGTTTGGGTATCAACCCCCAGAGATTTACGTATGCCAGGTTAAGTGTTCATCTGCTGAGCTACCCTTACATCTTTCTTTGTACTTTTGAGGCAAGGCCCAGGCTGATCCTAGATTCACCAGGTAGCCTGGGCAAGCCTTGAATGTCCATCAGCACAGGAGGAGCTGGGATGAAGGCCTGTGTCTAGACCCAGCTAAAGCTGCATTTCTTCAACATGCCGCCATGCAGCAGCTGCACGTGCCTGTCCTGGCAGCACCAGGAGGCTGAGGCAGGAGGATCCTGAGTTTGAAGCTAGTCTTGGTCACGTGATCATTTTCTGTTAAAATGACAGCAGCGAGGCACACAAGGGAAGCGAAAGAGCCAGCCCTGGAGACGGCTCGGCGGTAGAGCTTGTACTTTCCTGCAAGATTACAGTGCATCTCGTAGAAACGAGACACGGCAATAAAAGCCTCTGGGCTCCAATGGAGTTTTCTTTTTTTTTTTTAAGCTTAGAAACTTCATGATCTATATTTCTCTCCTTCTTTCTTTTTGTTTGACTTTTGACTTTTCTACGAGACGGTCCGTGGCCTGAAGAAAAAGATTCAATAACAATCCTTCAAAGAAATTGTCAAGTTGTAAGGCGCAAACAGGAGACTTTTTACAGTCTCAGCCAATTATTTTTCTCTAGGCCGGAGTTTTTACCTGAGAGGTGACTTGTCACAGACAGTGGCACTGGGGCATTTGTAACCTCTCCAAAAGATGGAGGGTCAGGATCCTCTGAGACAGGTCTAAGCACCCGAGGGTGGGTGTCTGTTCTCTCCTCAGCCATCCCTATGGCTTAACCTTCTTTGTGCGTGTGTTGGGGGTAGGGAGTGCATGCACACATTCCTGTATACTCTGGTACACGTGTGCTCATGGTCGTGGTCAGACTTCAGCTTCAGGTTTTGATTTTTTTTATGCATTGTTCACGTTGTTTTCTTGATGCTGCATCTTTCACTGGGACCTGGGACTTACTGATTGATCTAGGCTGTTCAGCCAAGTGAACACCAGGGACCTACGATCCCTGTCTCTCCAACTGCTAGGATTATATGTATGTACCACCGCACACAGCTTTTTCTGCAGGTTCTCAGGTCCTTGTGCCTGGGTAGCAAACATGTTTCCTTCTGGGCTGTCCCGCACCACCCAAGAATCACACACTGTTCTCTTTGGGGACCTTCCTGCTGGGTTTGTTTTGTTTCTGTTATTACTATTACACTTGCTCTTAGGTGGTTTCCACAGTCACCCTGGAGGCTCCATGGTAGCTTGCCATTCTCTGTGGCAGTGGGACCTATGGGAAATAATGAGTCCAAATGAAGGAACAAATGGCTGCGCTAGCACCATGAAGACTCCATCGGCAAGTGACAGTCTCCCACGTAATCACCATAGACGTGGTGACAATCAACAAAATGAGCCAGCAATCCGGAGATTCGTCTTATTGAACATGTTTTTGCACGGTTCCCTCCTTCTGCTCTCTTAGTATGCATTTCTGAGGCGCTCAGGGTCATGCAGTCTTGACTAGAACGGAAAACTCTCCAACCAGTAATAATCCAGGAAGACATCAAAAACGCCCAGACAGAATCAGGCTAATATTTCCTCACCAGGTGTCTAGCTCCTTAATCTAGTGATAATATCGCATTCCAAAGAAAGGCACCGAGACCCTCCCTACCCAAGCTCTAAGCACTTGCCTCTCCACCTAGGATTACCAGCTTGCCTTAGCAAACATTCTCACCTGCACGGAGCAGGGGCTGATCTCCAATTGCTAAGAACTGTCGCTGGGGAGAGTGAGTAACAGCCCAGAGAAAACTTTTCTTTAGAAGCCAAGACCCAGAGGAAAATTCCAAAGTTTCATGTGCATATGCCGAGCTGCCTGGGACTTCATTTACATTTCCTGAGCTAGGCCCTTCTTTAGAATCAAGAAATGAGAAGGCAGGCTTCCCAGAAAGGCATATTTTAAGGGCTGCCTCTTAATAGGTGTCTGCGTGAAAGAGAGTCAAGACACACATATAGGGTGAAGCTGGAAACCCTTGTGTGGGATTTGGCTGAGTGGAGTCAAGGTCTTATTTGGTAGAAGGCAGAGAAGTGAGACAGAGACAGCACAGGCTTTTGGCTGTGAGGTGCCATCCTGGTGACATGCGTTTACCTTAGTCAGGTCGCTTTTCTTGTGGGATCTGGCCACAGGCATGCTGGGGAGTCACTGGAGATGGCTGCATGGGGAGGGTTGGGGGCTGGAGGAGGGGTCAGACCCAGTGTAGGCACTGAACTGCTACTGATAACACTTAGTGTAGCCAGCAGTGGGGACAGGGCCTATGTCAGAATGTCCTTCTCCAGCTTCTCCACTAGGAATGATTTAGGAAGTAAATAACAATAAGAACAATGCCCTGCCTATCCCCTCCCCCACCAGGCACATCAGAATTACAGTTGCTGGGAGGTGAGCCTTGTATTCATTAATATGTGAATAATTAAAATTCTAAAGATGGTAGAGTCAGAAGATAGATCAAATAGTAAAGTGCTTACCGGGCAAATGCCAGGTCCTGAGTTTGGTCCCGAGTACCCATGTGAACAAGAAAGAGGTGGTAAATGGTCTCCCAGCTCAGGCAGCACCAGCGAGGCAGGAAAGAGCATCCTGGAGCTCACAGGGCAGCCAACCTAGCCTCATGGGTAAGTTCCAGGTCCCAGAATGAGACCCTGCTACAAAGAACAAGGCGATTAGGTTCCAAGGAACAACTTGGTTGGCTTCTGGCCTCTCTCTGTATGCATGTGAACATATGAATGCGCACACACACGCACATGTGCATGCACACACACCTACTCAAATCTACAGTATGATCCTAATGTAGAGCTGGGTTGAGAACTGCCTTAGTGTTGCTCACATAAGTACCCAGCTCACATGCAAGTGTGTTTCCTGGGGGCTGATGGGATATGTGTGTCAGGTATGTGTGTCAGAGAGGAGGTGCTAGTGAACCCTCTGCAATGAGATGTCTCTGGTCCACAGGGTCACACTCCGAGGAACAGAGGATCTCCCCACAATGGGACTCTGAGTGCACACAGGACATAGAACAGTGAGGTCATATGGTTCAGGAATCTCTTCTGTACAAATAAACCCCTGTTATCATCTTTTCGTGCTGCCTGTGGAAATGCCCATCTACCTTGTAGAAAATACATCATACACACATACATACATACACACATACAACATACATGCACACATACATACATACATACACACACACACAGACATACAACCATGAGAAAAGCAGCCGAAAAGCAGCCGAAGGGTGAGCTGTAGACAAACAACCCTGCAGGAATCACATTAAAGAGTAGGAGAATGCTTCTCCAGTGTTTTACTCAGGAGTATAGAGATTCACAGAGAACTTCCATTGTCTGCTTGAATAATGGACACAGCACATTTATTAGGAGATGTTACAAAGTACTGCCATTTGTTGTGAGTGAATGAGAGCAATTATTCCAAGTCTAAGAAATTCTCCTGCAGATATTCACATGTACACAGACACAGATGTCAGTTACTAGCACTTGTTAAAACAAACAAACAAACAAACAGAAAATATCAACCAACTGGGGACTTCCTGATACATCCATGTTATGGAACAATATGGAACAACAAGATGCTAGCATGACACGTCTCACTGAGGACGACAGCTTCCTTTAAGAAAAGGGATGGAAGACACCAGGAAACTCTCCATAGCTCCATAAGCTTTTCCTTTAGAATGTTTAAAAAGAGAATGAATTTGTGGCTTGTTTTGTTTTGTTGTTTTTTGAGGAACAGAAAAAAAAAAAAAAGATTGCCACTTTGCAGCTATGTTTCTGCACCAGCAGTTTGCGTTTGTGCTCTATCTCCAGGTCATTATTTTCATAATTTTAATTTCTAAGTCTCTAACAATCATCTCTTGGGACTTTCAAATGGGAAGTTTCTTCTCCCTTCAGAGCTACGTGTCTGTCCCTCATTTCATTTTCCTGTGTCTCCCATTAACCTGTTCCCTGGCCCCAGATAACTGGGAGCCGCATCTGAACAGTGGGAAATAATTGACAAGATTAAGTAGCAAACGGAAATCAGCAGAGATTGAAAAGGAAAGTTTTCCTCTGTGCTGTTCTGAGCTCTGAGAATTTTTGTGCTGCCTCCCTTTCTAGAAAGATCCTGTGAAAACAACCCAGGCCCCCCACAGCTGCTCTTGGATCCAGTATAACCAATTCACTGGGCACCGAAGAGAAAGTTATAAATTGCTTCGAGGCAGAGGTAACAAAAGCGAGCAGCCAGCCTGGCTTTTGTTGGGGTAAATCTCGGCCCCCCATCCTGTGAAAATGCTTTGAAAGCCGCGACAAAATGATCTGTAAGGGGGAAACAGTGGGTGTCATTTCTTTAAATAATCAAAACCTTTTGATTGGGGGAATACACAAAAGGCTGAGGAAGGTTAGAAACCTGGAGATGAAAGGAAACTTTCCTTTATCAATTAAAAAACAGTTAGGGAAAAATGGGGACCAGCAGCTTAATTTTCTCAATGAGGATATATTTAAACGTTGATATCTTCCACAATTTATTATAATAGTCTATATGCCTTAAGTGAGAGCACCTGCTTAAAGAAATCAACTGTTTAAAATATCTTTTATTTTACAAATGAAATATAAAAACAATAAATGCAACAACAGGGAGTTCAATTTCTATTCTGGCTGATTTATATTCTTTGACCCAGAGTCTAAGGAGCATTCACCAGCAGAGACAGCATCTCCAGTTAACACTGGGCTCCTTTTCATCAGAATCCTCGATTTTTCTTGTGAGTCATCTTTGAAATGCTCTGGGGACTGTGTGATATTTAACCTGTATTGCTCTTGCTGTTTAACTGAGTTCAAAGTCAATAGGTACAGATCCAAATTCAGTACAAAAACAACAGTGGTTCTAAACTGGATGATAACGCTTGTAGCTTGTTTTGTTTTTTGTTTTGTTTTTCAGTAGAAAAATAAAAGCTCTTTAAAGACCCTTGCCATTTATCATGAAACAGGAGTGGCATGTGGCACAGCACATGCCTGACAAAGTATGTGTCATCCTGAGTTAATCCTGCTCTGTCTAGTAAACCCTCCAATCCCACCAATCACCCATCCATCGGAGAGACTGAATTTGCAAAAGAAACTTAGCATTATTTGCCTGGTGGAGAAGACCAAAGCAAGATGATGCCAACCTTACACATAGTGTATAGATCACATAGTGTGTATATGGTCTTCGTTCGTGATGATGGTCACAGCAACATGTCCCACTACCAGCTTGCTCTAACATGTGAACAGAGCACATTAGAGCCTGTTCGATGGAGGCCAAGGACTCCCAGCTGATGAATAAACACAACGGGGCTGCTTTACATTCCAGGTACAGCAATTAGCATAGGAACAAGCCAGCACAAACATACCGCGGGATGAGCGCCTTGTGGTGGTGGTAGTGGTGGGGTGTCTCACTGTGCGGGGTAAAGATGGCACAGGCTGCTCATGTTTGTGTGTTGTTTGTTTGCAGTGCAGTGAGCATCTCTAAAGAAATCCGGCAACCCAAGCCTGGTCAGGCCTGGGCTACCGACTTGGCACATACTGGTTTCCTTTTGCAGTCACACCTACACAGGTTCCTAACACCGGGCCCAGCCCAGTGCCCTTCTCGGTCCCAGCTTTCACGCCTGCCTGGCAAATGTTGAAGAACACAGGCCACAAAGGGAGGGTTTCTTTAAACCAAGCTACATTTATTCAAAGTGTCGACATTTTCAAATGCTCTTATTTTGGTAATCATGGCTATAGGAGGGCGGTACAAGGAGCTGTATTCAGTGCATTGTTAATAAAAACAGCATGAGTCAGCCTATGTTTTTGCCATTAAGAAATGTATCAGTTTGCTAAATCCAAATGTCTAGTTACACCAGGTGCATAGCTCAGTGGTACAGGACATGCTTAGCACACACGACATCCTGGATTCAATCCCCAACAAACCAATTAAATATGAATGGATGTATGAGGACTTCTAGACCAGTAATTAACAGGTGGCTGAAGCCAGGCAGGACAGCATGTGTCTGTAGTTCCCACACCCTGAGTCTGAGACTGGAAGAGTTCTTAAACCTAAAATTTTGAGACCAGACTAAAAACCACGCACAGTCCATCTCAAAGAAAACACAGAGCAGTCTGAAAGCATGGAGACTGGCTTAAATCCTAGCTCTGTCATGGCCAGTAATGTGATTTCTTCATCCTGTTTTGCAGCTTGTTCAGAAGTGACGGCCGTACCATGGAAAAATGGCCATGTATGTGTGTCCGTGTAGCATCGCCAAGAAACGACTGATGTTCTTGCCGCGTGTGACCGTGTGCAAGTGCTAAATCCAGAGGGGACAAAAAGAAATCAAGAAAAAGAGAATCGCGGTATCTAATCCCACTCTGTGGCTTGACATGATGGCTGTTTTTCCAACATGGCGGCCACCACAGTGACATTATGGGAGGTGGGATGTTTAACGGGTACCAAAGTTAGGGCTCCATACAGGAGTGGTAAGTAACAGTTTTGTGGTAGAAACCACATTCTCTGGGCTGTGGTTGCCTAATTCTCCCCAGCACAGGTGAACATCCCAGCACTCAGCAATGTCTCCTGGCCTGCAGAAATGTTTGCACACAGGTGGCACTTCTGGTCTTGTGTCAAAATGTCAGAAAGTAACCAAGGCTTGGTGCTGTCACCACTCAGGTCTTCAATCTACACCCACCATAGGTCCCAGTTAAGTATTAAGCCACTGGCTAGCTTCAGGATTACTGAGTGGAGAATAAGAGGTTACAACCCAGTTATTAGCAATATGATTCAACTTGTATAAAATGAAATCCATACAAGAGGTGACTTTACCCATCCTCTAAACAGGAGAGATGACATGGTGTCAACTATATGTGGCATCTATCAGTCACATTTAGAGAAATGGGTGAAATTCATTTTATTGGTGTATTTCATTTAATTTAATATAAACAAAATATTTGTGTTTTTATATGCAGCCTGAAAAGATTATGAGTGAGGCATGTCATACTATTTCTATATATCATGTTTTGGCAGTCAAGTGCACATCTTACATTTCAATATATCCTTATACAGACCTCCCAAGAGCTCAGGAATCACATATGATTGGCAACTGCTGTCTCAGAGTCTGCAGTGGAACATCAGATGGAAAGGAGATGTTTTCTCTATTTACCTTACATGCCTATGGCCTAAGGTTGTTCCCAACCCCTACTCTGGGTATTTGAAGATGGTTTTGAATGAAGATAAATTATCAGTGTGCAGGGAAGCCTGGCGTGTCTAAGCTTCTCACTGATTAAGTATGGATGGCTCTTTCCTTAAGAAAGAGCAGAAGAATTGGGGGACCAGTTCTTCCCATAGTTACACCTTACCAACTGCCTCACCCTTAGTCTTGGAGTAAAACTATCTGTCCAGGAATAAAAGACACTCGTGTGCATCAACTACAGTGCATGGACAGCTACCACTGATGACAGATGCATGATATGGGCAAGCCAGGCAGAGAAAAAAAATAGTGAAACTTCAGCAAGTATCTTAACTTCAGTTGTCTGGAATTCTCACTAAAATCTACAAGATGCAAGGATAATGGGGCAGAGAGCAAAATAGGGTTGACTGTAAAGTTATTAGAAACAAATGCCTTCTGGATTTGAATCTTGTCTCTGTCCACTTCCAGATCGGTGACCTAAGTTAATGTTAATCTCTGTGAACCACGGTTTTCTTATATGAGAAAAACAGGCATTAAAATGTCCACCTTGGACTATTTTGAGGATTCTATTGACTGACAGATTACAAACTCCTGATAAATGGCAGCTAATAGTAACTTGGAGTCTCGATTGAAATGAAAGTACTTGGTATTATCCTTCTTGGGTCTACAGAGTTTGAAGGAACTTAAGACCCTCATGTCATGCAGCTAATACACAGACAAGCCACTCTGCCCATGGTGCAAGCTTTTCTCCACGTCATGCTGGGGAAGGGCTCACAGCAAGGTTAGGATGCAGGAAAGATGTGACAAGGGCTCCCACACAGCAGAGGATATAGGGAGACAGACAGCTCATGACTGAACCAGGAGGAGCTAAACTAGAGTCAGCACTGGGCTGTAGTGTTAGGGAGGCCTTGGGCCTGTTTTAAGAGTGGAGGCTTGATCACCCCTAAGTCCTGACATAAATCTGAGTGACAGTTAACCAACCTCTGGGCAACGATGAGGCCATTTAGTTTTTAAAACCTAATTCTTTAGACTGATAGGAGCATTACTTCATTCAGGCAAAGACGCCATTCTTCACATCCCTGCCCAAATTCATCTTAATCCATCGAGTCTGCTTGAGGAAAGCTGTTCACATGCCCATATATTACCTGAGCTGTGAAAGACAAACCAAGCTGAGTCTTATCTGCTGTAGGAACATTGCTCCAGCATTACTCAAGTCCGACCCCTCTGCAGGCCACTAAACCAACACAGCTGTTCACCATGCACTCACCTTCCTCAGTTGGCTGCGTGCCCGAGTCACTCATCAACAAAGCATGAGCCACCACACCTGGCCTCCAGTGTTTGAGCTCAGTCATGTCAAGGACTTTATCAAATATTCTTTTCAAGAAAACTGAACAAAGTACATGTGCACATGGTAGGAAATGTGTATTCGCGTGCATTACCTACATGCATATGGGGAAAGTATTGGTGTTTAAGAGACATAAGGAAGTAGGAATAGAAATAGAAAATATTATTTACAAAAAAAGCATTCCTTCAATTCTATTTTTTAATGAACTCCTTTTTTAAAAAGTATATTCTTTTCTTCAAATTATTTATTTTGGCAAATATTTATCAAATGAATAATGAATTAGGAAATCTGTTATTAGAAATGAGAGAAGGTAAAATTTCAGTGGATGGTGGATAACATAAATGAATAGATAGCCATTGATAAACACACAGACTATTATTCTCTACACACTCCTAAAATTTTCTCTGTATGTGTGCATGTGCGTGAACTCTGTGTGTGTGTGTGTGTGTGTGTGTGTGTGTGTGTAACCAATTTGAAGGACTCTGTACAGAAGATTAAACACTGACACTGTGAAAATCTTTGGAAAGTTTGCAGGCTTTCTCAACCCAAGAACCAACCAGGATCACTGGTAAAGTGAGCCATCAACTGAAACCGGCCAAGTGTTGTAATCACTCAGGACCTTCCCTCTTTCCCCAGCCTGCCAGAGTCCTGGTGGCTTCATTAGGACTCTCTCCAGCACTTTCAGCTGGCTTGTGGCACACACACACCCCCACCCCAAAGAAATCAGAACAGTAATTTTCAAAAGGAACTTTTATTTTTAATATGGATTGATTTTTTTTTTTTAAAGGCGGCTCTAAGCAGCTCAGTATATCAAACAGGGCCATCACACCAATCCCAACACATCAAGGGGCAGTTTTAACACGTGACGCTTGTTGTTTCTAACAGGTATCCATGTGGCGAGAGGTCACCACTCAGCGAGGTGCTTTCTTTCTGGTGTATAAGAAAAGAAATCACCAGGAATACAGGGGGAAATGGGCTTGGGAAACAGGAGGGGACCTTGTCAATCTCCAAGATGCTAGAAAATGATCGTGGAAGTCTTTTGTTAGTGAATCCTATAATGGTGTTGCCGCTCATCCCTTGTGGACAGGGACAGCAACCAGCCTGCAATCGTAAGGGCGACAGAGGATTAGACAAACTGTGAAAAGGCCTGGGGAAGGGACATCTCTGCTGTTCGGCATCACAAAGGCCAAAATCAGATCATTATGGGCAGGATTTCTGGGGGGGAGGGGTGAAAAAACCAAAGGCTCAGGTGAAATGTTTGGCAGGAATGTATGTGTATAAATGACCTCACAAATAGGCAGGCAAAGATGTTCTTATCCACTTTCCTGGTCCATCCTTAGGTCCACACAATTCTTACTTTAATAATGTATTCTACTTCCAAGAGAAGGATGTACAGCTTGCTGCTCAGGACTGGGACTGAAGGCATCATCCTGGAAAATAGTTTTGATTCGTATAATAAAATCATAAACCACAACAACAGGGCAACTGTAGTCAGACAGCAAGGTCCTTGGCTTTATCCATGTGGAGCTCCGGAATATGCTTCCATCTTGGATTTTAAAGACATACCTGGTAAAGACCTTATGTTTACAGACTGATTAAGTTGGTCCCACATACGTCCTCACCAGAGCTCCTGCAGCCCCCAGAAACTCTATTAGAATCTGTTGCCAATGCATTCATAGCTGCCAGAAGACAAGAGTCCTGTTTAGTAAAAGTACGATATTCTTTTTGTAAGACTAAATAACATTATGATATTTTCTCTTGCATGGTTATTCGGAAGTCATTTAAAATTCCTGACTTGCCAATGGATTGAATATTTTTTCCCCTACAGATGGTAAGCACAGAGCCCTGGTTTGTGTTACTTACTATACAATAATCACCCTGGGTAAAGATCAAGGCAGTCACCTGGTCTCTGGCCAGCCAGGGGAAGAGTGTGAGGAGAGCAGAAGGCAGACAGTTGGTGGAGGAAAGAAAGACCAGGATATAAATAACCCTGAAACAGTCATGGAGGTAGACACTGAGTCTGTTCTGGCCAGGAATATTAATGTATGGGAAATAAAGAGTTTATTGAAGGAACAGACCATCATTCTTTTATACCTGGCCAGCACACAGGATCGTGCCTTCCATTTCTTGATTGAACTTCATTTATACTCATCTGAGCTGGTTCTAGCCAGATCCTGGGCCAGTTCCCCAGGTTTATCCAATCCTGGCTATTAATGCCCACCACATCAGAATCACTTTGCCAGAACAGGTGCAGAAGAAAACTGTGCCTAGCAACAAGCAAACAGTTTAGAAAGCGCACAGAGTACTCTTCCCTGGCCCCACTGGAGAGAGCAAGGCCATGGGACCGTGAGATGGATCAGCGGGCCAGCACGTGACGAGTCCAGGCTAGATTAGCAACCTCTGCTTCCAACTTCCATGACTCTACCCAGCTGTGCCAGAACCTTTCTTCTATCTGTTGGTTTCATGTGTATGGTAAGAAGTTACCATGCGGGATCCTGAACCTTCGTTATTATGGCTGGGGCCCCAACTGCTAGGTTTCCCAGAGGCATAACTCACAAAGAAATATGGAGGCCTCTTCCCAACACACGCACAACTGCATTTTACCTTATGGTCAGAAGTGGCCGAAGAGCTTTCTGTGGATGCGGAGAGGAGCCGCAAGTGGGCTCCCTAGTCACAGACATTATTAGCGTGTCTACTTACCAGGTGCTTCGCACAACTCCTGTTTGCGACACTGCAGTCCACTCTCAGGACCTTCTATATCAAGTAATAAAGTAGTTCCTGCTATACACTTTGAAAGTCTTCACACCATGTGAACACATCCTATGAACTGGTGAGGGGAAGGTGTTCAACATCCATTTGGCTTGGCCCTAGATGTTAACCAGGACCTAGATCTAGCACCCTACGTGTCTCCATGAGACACCACTGATGCCCACACAGCCCTCTGCTCTTATTCTGTGTTATCTTAGTATAGTGCTACAGAAAAAAAAAAAAAAAACCATATTAAATCAAGTTGGGACTGGAATGACAGCTGACGGGTAAAGAATATCTGGTGCTCTTACAGGTCTGATGCAAGTTTCCTAGCATCTGTCAGGAGGCACATAGCCTTCTGTAACTCCAGATCCCGGGCATGTGATGCCCTCACTTGGACTCTATAGGTAACTACACTCATGTGCACACTCCCCAACATAGACTCACAGAGATACACATAATTAAAAGTAAAATAAAATCTTT
The DNA here is from genome assembly GCF_900095145.1 of Mus pahari. Taxonomy (NCBI): domain Eukaryota; kingdom Metazoa; phylum Chordata; class Mammalia; order Rodentia; family Muridae; genus Mus; species Mus pahari. Next base: position 29,746,540 of record NC_034593.1, read on the forward strand.
TTGAAAGATGTAAGTAAAAAGATACATTTCATAATACTTATTCATTTAAATTGTCAAATGAAAGGCAAGGTTTTCTATGTTTTTCATCTAGATTCATAGTTACCAATAAAAATTTCATATTCCTTTTCCTGCCAGGGGAGGAACTTGAATGCAGTCTTCTTCAGTACCACATGGTGTGCCGTCAAGGTTCCAGAACTGGGGCAAATGTCCTAGCTCAGCACGCCCCTATAGCAATGCATGAGCTTTGCCCGGAGAAAACTGTCTTCGGGATCCTGTAAAATCCCTGCAACGTAAGGTCGACTTTGTTGTTGTTTGTCTGAGAGTCTCACTCGGTTCGTATCATGTAGCAGAGAAGCTGGCTGCAGATGCACAATCCACTTGCATCAGCCTTCTGAGCACTGGGGTTATCGACGTGCAACACTGTGCCCTGTTCACATTTTTTTTATATCTTTTTTCTTAATGTTTTATAATATAAACATATTGCTTATGGTTTTTTTTTTTTTTCCTCCTAGCCTGAAAGAGAAACAACTGTATCAAAAAGCTACATGTGCTAGGCAGGGGTTGGGGTTTCCGGATATGTGGCAAAACCATACCACACCTACCTAAAGGACTCTACGAATAAACAGTCAAACACACACTTCTGTGCAGTTCTAAGTAGGAAAAGGAAACTAGCCAGGGCACACGAAGAGGGATAGTCTGATTCAGACTGAAACAGAGAACACTGTAGCTTCTTTCTTGTGATTTCTTGACAAAACAAACAAACAAACAAACAAACTGCATTTCTAAAGAGTCAGTATGCATTTCCCCAGAATAAAGTTATCAGCAAAACAGGCATAAACTCATGTCTTCGTCCTGTTTCGCCTTTCTCCTCTGTATCCATTCTGCCTTACACGATGTAGGTACTTGGTGTGTGAAATAAGGCCATGGAAAAGCATTTCCTACACACTACATATTAGTTGGAACAACTCTAATCAAACTTCCATTTAAGTGCCCTTTTCCTTAAAGGTATCAAGAATAGCTCTCCTCCAGGCAGAAACATCCCAACAGCCAGGAACTTAAAATTCACTTCTCACTACAAGTTTTGACTGCGCCAAAAGATGCCCACTTTCTCAAGATGTAACAAGACTTGAGATTTTCACTTGAGCCAACAAATATGCCCCTGTTGGTTCCTGTACCAGTATTACAGAAGCTGCCTTTAATTTCGCCCCACAGTAATCAAGGCCTCTCAGACAGCCAAATCCCTCCAGCGATGTGCTCAGAGGTGCTGCGTGTGGAAGCCTGCTGCTTTTCTGCATCCTGTTAAACACCTGTTCTGGGCTTGGGCCATGCCTCTGGTTTCTCCTCAGGTGGGAGAGTCTTGCTTAAGGGGACAGGCAGGTATTTTTGCTGTCACCAAAGACAACTAATTTGGGAAGCCTAATCTCGCAAAGGGGCCAAATTTCAGTTCTCAGAGTGTTGGGTTTAGGGTAGAAAAGACTCCGCCCAGAACTGCAACCTGAACACTTCCCCCTCTGCCCTTCTCTTGTCTTTGCCGAGGATCTCCAAAAGAACTGATACGTGGGTTTGTTTTTTTTTTTCTTATACTTCAGGCCACTGGGTATACAGTACATGGCTCCCATTCTTGCCTGTCACCTGACTAACTTAATACTTCCCCCCACAGATGGATACAGTGCTTATGACCAGTGAATGCCTCCCAGTTGACTTCAGTTAACTCAAACACAATAAGAAGTTGAGAAATTAGTTATGGGGATTGAGGGGAGGGGGGATTTTTACAGGTGCACATTCTTTGTCACTTGTGGTCCAAATCAAAAAGAGTTCATATGTCCCATAAGTACTATCTCCCACCTCTTCAGGCCCCTGCATCTTATCATTAAAAGGAGGTAATTCTACAGCCCACCTTTTTGCAGTGACTTTACTGGTAGTTTTGGTATGGGTACAACCGTACGTTGTACATGCCCCCCCCCCGGGCCCTTCCCATCCCCCCCTTTGCTGCCATTTCCCCTCTGCATTTGTCATCTTTGTTCTCCAAGACAATTGATCTTCATTTTATGTCTGCACACATGACTTTATGTGATTGTAAAAATCCTGGAACCACAAAATAAAATAAAACAAAACAAAACAAAAAAACAAAACAAAACAAAACAAAATACATATTTGCTTTTATAAGATTGGCTTAACTCACTTTATATGATTATCTCATTATACCTATTTTTCTACAAAACACCCATAACTTCATTTTTTTTTCTTTATTGCTGAAAAAAATTACACATGAACATGTCTCACATCCTTCTTTATTGTTAGAGACTAGCTTGTCTCTACAGCTCAGCACTGTGGATGGAACTCTTGAAGTTCTCCCTTCAATAGCAGGACATTAGAACAGAAGTCAAGTATTCTTCGCAGTTTTCAAGCCAACAAGAGCTGGGGCTAACTATGACTTCATTTGACAGCAGCTGCAGCCCCACCCCCTAGATTGGTCAGAAACAAGAGAGTTCACTCTCCTAGCTCTGCAATATTATAGCGTTCTGCACAGAACACCTGAGTTCGGAGGATTTTTATCATTAAGGTTTTTAACAAAGAGGAGGAGGTCATTTCTCCGGCACTTGCTCACCTGATCACAAACTCTGTTTCACAAAATTAACAGGGAAGCTAAGGGTCAAAAGGTCACACATGGAATTTTTTTTTTTTTTTTTTTTTTTTTTACAATCTCAAAGAAGTTGGCCTGGAGGATTAGCCTTGAGAACAATCAACAGTTGAGAGCATCACTGGACTCCAGGAATTAGATTACCCAGGCAACATTTACTGCACGGCCTATTGCATTCAGGGATACTGCAGCATCCATGTGAAAGCTGCATTTTGTGTTTTTCAGGGAAAAAAGAATGTCTCTGCATTTGGTTGGCAGTCTCTAGTACATGTTCTGATCTGCTCAGTTTCAGTGTTCTGAAAGATAAAACCAATTCACCTGAGATGGAAAGAAAGCATTCACAAAGCACAGATGGAGAGCCACGCGTGTCCACAGGAATCGAAATAAAACTACAATTAGCAAGCCCCTTCAGAGCTTTGGGGAAACCCACTGATGACCTTCTACTATTGCTTTAAGAAAGAGATGCCCAGAAAAATGGGAAGGAAAGAAAAACCTGTCTCAGGTAGGAGATGGGAGAGGAAACACACAGATTGGACAGAGAATCCGTCTCAGAGGTGAATGTTGTGTGTGGATGAGGCCAGTGTTCAAGAACAATAGTGTCTGTATCGACACAAACTTTATCCTTACAGAAGCGGCAGGGACTTAGAGTAGAGGAATGACACACTATTGGATGGCAGATACAGGGTGACTTTTACATGAAGACATTTCAGGGTGTTGTATCCAAACAGACAAACAATAACAACAACAAACAGTATAGTTTCTAAAAGAATAGCTCAAGTAAAGACATGGAGTAAGATCTGTGACAATTTGAAGAGACAGAGGCAGGATGGTTTTAAGTTTGAGGCCAACCTAGACAATATCTTAAAAAAAAATCAAAACAAACACATGAATAATCGCATCAAAAAGGGTTAACATAGCTCTGCCATCTCCAGCTGAACCCTGACATCTTCTCTGGCAGCAAGAATTTGTCCCTTGATCACTTCTTACCACCTTTTAAGTTGAAAAGATTTAATGTGCAATTCAATCGTTTAAGAACACAATAAATGAGATATAAGATCACTTAAAGAGATACTTTTAGAAAAATGACACAATTTATTTGGGGCAACGTCACCAGCCAGCTCTCTGGGGTTCACTTCATAAGTGGTATTTTGTGGAGTGCAACCAAGAGACTGGAATGACTCCTATGATAGCGAGCAGATCACAAAGAAAGAAGACACAAGGACTAAGAGGGAAACCTGTTCAGATACAAACAACCCCTCCCTGACAAACATCCATTCCTTCTCCCAGTCCCTGTGCAGACCATACTTGATGCTTCTGTGTATTCCAGAACCCCTAGCTGCTGAGGCAGAGATGTGGAAAGCCAGCTCTATGATGGCGCTTCCCCATCACAGTTTGCCAGCACAAAAGGGATGTCAAGATCAGTTTGCGTAGAGTCTTCTGTCAACTAGCAGGGCTGGGGGATTCAAAGCCAAGAGTCAGTTGCTTGTTACACAGGCTTTCTTCTCCTCCAATTATATTAATATCTGTGGAACAAAACACAAGGGGAGCCATTCCTGGTATCGATTTCATCTATGACAAGAATACGAAACCAGGACCTGGCCTGGAGGCATATTTACTCTAAAAGTACATGTAATTCCTCCCTCCTGTACTCCCATCAAGTGTTACAAGGGTGTTCTTTGAGTGGTAGAAATACTTAAATCTAGACAGAATCTTCAGAAAGGCTTCAACTCCACAGACCTGGACTATCAACTGGAATCCCAGATTATATCGGAAGACCAATGAGCTATGGAGTGTTTACGAATAAAGAATTTAACTTTAATTTTGTAACTACTCCCCCCACAGACTCCCTGTCTTTTCAACTTCTCAGAAAGCTGGACAGTGCGCTGAGTGGAGCTATAACTATATTTTCTACACACAGATTTACTCTCTGGGTGAGTTTTCAAGAGAAAGGGCTGTGCTAGCCCAATGCCTATCCAACTGTAAAACCCAACTGGGGACGCTTAAAACCAAGATTGTTTGGCCCAAACCCTCTAACATTTGTGACAGAACAACTTGCTGTTACCAAGTGAGAGTCTGGAGTGTTGTTCAGATCATTCGTATGGAAAGATCTGGAAAGCACATTACTCATGCTCCCCTTCTTGCCCCCATATTTCATTAAGTCTTAATTTACAGTGAGGTAGCCCTGTCTCAGGAGCAGGAATCTCCCCAGGGTGCAGAAGGGACTTCGTGTTTAGAAAGGAGTCTTCTCTCACCATCAGCAGACATCCAGGTCACAAGGAGTAGCTATCGTCATAGCTACAGGTCCACCCTTCAAGAAACGAGGACATAGCTGATTACTTAGGTTCACAAGGAGCTTCCATACCACCTAAGGGAGAGACACTTTCCTGGAGGCAGGGAGAGGAGGTCAGAGAAAGGGTCCCTCCTGGGAATGCAGCCAGGACACCAGGGATTGTTAACCCTTTCTCAGCCTACATGTTCCCATGTGAGATTCTGTAGTGAGTTTGTTTTAAGCAGAGCTTCCTACGTCTTAAGGCAAGACTGAAGAAACACAACCAAAGATCTACTGGATACTTCAGACGTTTACAAAACTACTTTATGGTTACATGTAAATTAAATAATGGAACATATGGATTGAATTTTCCTTCAAACACGTGGGGATTTTTACAATTAAGTGGAAAACTCTCTTATAAAAATGCATTTTGAATTTGAGCTTTTGCCATGATCCAGATAATTGAAACACAGCAAAGAACTTGAAAATGTAGCTCAAAATTCTCAAGAAACTGAAAACAGTGCTTGAGTTTGGCTTTCTACTACTAGACTTCCTACCCATGGAATGGAAGCCGAATCCAGAAGGGCCTTGCAGTAATTTGACATGCAATTTAACTTTTTGTGTGTGTGTATTCATTTCACAAGCCTTTCTTGTCACTGCCATGAGCAGCTGCTGTTCTAGGCTTTTTTCTATAGATCAGTGAGGTAATGTTACCTTCTAACAATACTTTGGTATCGGAATGAATCAGCCAATAGGTGTGGAGTGGTGTGTGTTCTCATGCTAATTATGTTACCCAAAAACCTGCTTGCAGTGTCCCACTGTAGGACTAAAGGAAGCCTGTCCCTAGTTTGTTTTTGACTGGTCAATAAAGTTACTGGCAGCCAACGGTTGGACAGGGAGACAGACACGGGACTGTTAGGATTCCCAGGAAGGGACTGAGGAAGGAGGAAGCAGGGATTTCACCATGACAAGGGTATAGGAAACAGACCACACCAGAAAGGTGCAGGAGGGAGAGAAAATTGGCATGTAGGTGCAGGGGAAAGTGGCCCCAGGAGGGCTGAGCAGCAGGGGCCAGGGCAGCAAAAATGAAATATAGATTTAGTAAATATTAACTCAGGAATATCAGAGGGGCATTTGTGTAAGCCACGTGGAGTCAGGGAGTGGCCCAGCTATTGAGTTCCTTGGAGCATATGAAGAATAAGGTTGTGTGTGTGTGTGTGTGTGTGTGTGTGTGTGTGTGTGTGTGTGTCTTTAATTCTTGAATCCAAAGCATTTGGGTGGGTAACAAGGAGTGCACACATACCCACCAGGGAGCTTAGAGAGGATTACCATATTACTGCTTCAGATGGCACTCAATGTGGGGCCCAAACCCACAACCCTGGGATTAAGAGTCCCATTAGAAGAGTCCAAAAGATATGTGTTAAATACTGGATTCAAGTCCAGAATGGTATGAACTGAGTTGGTCCCAGTAAAAATCAACTATTTCTACAAAGAGTGTATCAGGGTGAAGGTGATGTCTAACAAGCATTTTGTGTGTGTGTGTGTGTGTGTGTGTGTGTGTGTGTGTGTGTGTGTGTGTTATGCATTTGCATGCATGTGCAGACATGTGTGCATGAGTATACAGGCAGGTACGTGTACATGTGCATATGGAAACCAAAGTGCAATGTTGCACATGCCCCTTAGGACCCATCAACCTTGTTTCTTGAAACAGGGTCTCTCACTGACCCAAAGCTCACCAACTAGGCTAGGCTGCCTGGCCAATGCTCTGCTTGGTCCTGCCTCTGTGCATTTTACATTACAAACACAATACCTAGCCTAGGGTTTTTTTTCTTGATTATAGACTACAGTTGCCCATGTGAGTTCTACATGTGAATACTATGAAGGCATACCTCTCAGAACCCCATTTCAGACATGCTCAGTTCTCAGCTGCAAGGACTGTGGTGAGCTACAAGTTTCCTTCAAGAATAGCCTTGGGGTTGGGATCAAAGTGACTCCTTATGTTGGGCTCTGCTGACCATCGGCCAAGCAAGGCTGTGACACGACATTGAGCCAGGGCTAATGAGTGACTCCCTTTCTCTTTTCCAGAATGCCTGTGAGGTTGGGTGCTATGTTGTTAGTCCTACAGCACAAGCTGGCTGCTCCCAGCCACATATACTTCTCACTGTCCCTTCTGAGATCCAGATGCCTATGGAACACAGTCAAAAACCCTGCTGATAGCCAGGGTACTGATATACCCAGCTAAATTGGCAATAAAACTCCATTGAGGTCACCTTGTGAAGTGTAAGTGCTACTTTCTGTGTTGAAAGTAAATAATAAGAATTGCAGACATCTTTCAGGTTTCTATGGCATAGTCATTTCAGGACAGGCATTCCCAAAACTCAATACTACAGGAAACTGACTTTGATCACAGGAGCTTTGTAATAGAGGAGGAGAACCCCAACACACACACACACACACACACACACACACACACACACACACACACACACACACACTCACACACATTGTCTACCTGTAAAGCATTGTTTATAAAACAGAAAGGTATAAAGGAGTCAAAGGGAATGAATAAGAGGGAAGGAGAGAAGAAGGAATGGAGAAAGGGGGGAAGGAAAGAGGGAGGAAGGGGGAGAAGAGGGAGAGAGAGTGAAGAAGGAAGGGAGCCCACAGATGGCAGGGAACACAAGTAGCTTGCACTTTTCTTCAGAATTCAACAGCACATCAACTCCATTACCATCCTTTGATGATCATAGTGTCTCAAAAAATATTGAACTCTAATTAAAAAAATTCATCAAAAGTTAACCTTTTAGGCTGGCCTCCCTGGGTATTTCATGCATAAGGACATTGTATTGTAATACTAAATACAAAATCAGTCTTTCATGTTCTCTTTTAACCGTGCCTCGAGTTTATGGCACATAACTGGATCGCATTTATGAATCTGTTCTCCTGTCTGTGAAAGGACCTTTTGACAACACTGAATGCAGTGCTCACACGCAAATGTGCAAACAGCAGAGGTGATCAGCACCATGACCCATTTGTTCTTGCTGCCCTGCACCTTCCCTGCCACCACTGACTCCTCTCCAAACAAAACCCGTAAACTACATGTGCACAGAAGGGTCTGGAGCCCAGATAGTAATAGACAGCCAGAACCAATAATGCCGGCTACCATGATCCAGGCCACAGTCAACCTCCATGGCACACCCAGCAGAACATCAATTATCTTGAAAAGGACAGCTCCTACAGGACTTGGATGACTCTCTGGTATGGCACTGATAGGGAATGACCTGGATCAGTGCTGGCAAAGAACATCTGGCAGTGGCTTAAAGAGTTTAAGCACAGAACTACCATCTGATCTTAATTCCACTGATAGGTATGTCCTCAAAGGAGTTGAAGATTTAATGGAACAGATACAAGAATGCATGTGCACTAGGAGCATTATTAGTGATAGCCAAGAGATGGAAGAGCCAAAATGTGCAGGACATCTGATATGTGTCTCCTGTGAAAGGGTCATTTGACTCCCCCCCCCCCAAGGGGTCATGACCCACAGGTTGAGAACCACTACTGTACTGTGAATGAAGAAAGATACAAAAACATTATACACATGATTCCAGTCATAAAGATATCCAAAATAGGAAAATACGGAGATACGGAATGTGTATGGTGGGAGATCTGGGGTAAGAAGAAAAGCATAGAGCTCCGATGATTTGACGATCCTGGTGTTCTGATGATCTTATTGTACAGTAGGGTCAAACTGGACACCTGCTTGTATCTTTATGAAGATGTTCACCTAAATATTCAAATATTTTAGGTAAATGCTGTATTTTTGTTCAAAATATGATTTAAAATTTGAAAGTCACTTCTTAAGCACATTGGTTGAAACTCTAACAGAGCTCTTAATACAACACCTGGCACTATGGAGAGATATTTGTACAGGAGGAAAAACAACTGGGGTCAGGAGCCCTGAGCCATCTCGTGGGCTTTACCAGACACTCAACACCCTAGTAGCTCCAGGACATAGAGACAAACTCTTCATAGAACCAGGAGAGAGAGAGAGAGAGAGAGAGAGAGAGAGAGAGAGAGAGAGAGAGAGAGAGAGAGAGATGGAAGAAGTCCTATGATTTTATGGGATCCAGCATCTATCTGTAAAAAGACAAAGTGGGGACCCATCATGTTCAGACCTGCATGTGAACTAGAATTCTGAGGACCTGAACCTAAAAGGGATCCTGTCAAACTGAGGGGTCAGACAAGTCCACATGTCCAGGGTGGGTGCAGAAACCTGGGGGAAAACTGTCTCTATATGGTGGGACAGCTCCTACCTCTAACGGGTTTACAGAGTCCATGAGCTCCTATCTGTAAAGCCCTGGCTGGCACTGCGGGTACCCCGTGTAAGCACTTGAGGAATGGTACCCTTTACTCTTTATTTTTGCCAGTACAATCATTCTTTCTTTCCCAGGCAGGATGGGCTTTGACTCAATGGCTGTCCACTCTCATCCTGAGTAGTCTGTGTCCCTAGAGCTGACGCCTAACCACCCACTCATTTTCCCCAGCATAGCTTAATACTATTGTCGCCTCCTATTGTTCTCTCCAAATCCTAATTTCTGAGAGACTTAAAAACATTTTTTTTTTAACTAGCAGAATTTACTGGCACAAGTTGATCATAAATTCAGCAGACATAGGAAGCAAAGAAATGCATCATTCTTAGGAATAAACAAGCTAATTCAAGTCTCATTTCATTCACTCTCATGAGCACACTTTTTTTATTTGATAATGCAAATAGATGAATTTTTACTGTGAGATTGAAATTTTATTTCCTTATTAGAGTTGTTTTTTTTTTAAAGAGATGTTCCAAAGGACATATTCCAAGAAGCAGGAGTGTAATTATAGATTTAACATCTCCTGGATGACCTGACAGAAGTCTACCATCACTTAGGGAGCCATTGCAGTATATACTTAATGTCAGCCTGACTGAGAAAAACACTTTCCTAGGTTCTCTTTGATTGACACATTTGAAATGACATCAGTTGCCAGCTTTAAAACCTACTGTTATTAGGTCTCTGTTGCTATTTATGTTAGAAATATGTGCACGTGTGTCAAAACAATGTATCAACTTTGCTGATTGGCTGCATCTAGATTCTGTTGCCAATGGTAACAGAACAATTGCTTTTAATCTTTCCTAAATTGCTTCTTTCTCTCTCTCTCTTTCTCTCTCTTTTTAAATTCTTGGTGTTTGGGGATTTTTTTTTTCACCTTAGAGCAAAAATAAAGGAATGTTATCTAGAGAGAAAACATATACATATTGTCTATGTGTGTTAAAAAGAGAATTAAACACAATAGCTGTAGTTGGTATATTTTCTACCTGGATAGCAACCTACCACAGTGCTGAGATGGTCCTCTCTTCCTTGGGCTGTGTAGTAAAGAAAAGACCATCTTCATCCCACACAGCACAGCACACAGACATTTGCCCTTCAGGCCCAAGGTCTTCTTTCCTTTGTTCAAAGACTAGGTTCATTCCTTCTTTACTGAGAGGTGGGAATGGCTCTGGGGGAAAACAATGTCTTCAAAACTTCATTTCTCATCTCTCCTACCTCCCTGACATTAAAGAGGTTACTGATCATGAATCCCGGGGCTAACCCTCACACTCTGAAAAGTCTGGCAAAATTGATGCCTGCGCTGACATATTGATGTGGTAATGTGCCTGTAAGTTACTCAGACTTCCTACATCATCTGCCTACCCTGTCTTTTCAACAGCTTTCAGATTTCACTGGTGTTTTTTATCAAAGTCCTTGACATCACCCACAGAAACACGGATTTATTGGGCCTGCCAGGGAACAGGGAATTTTTACCTTAATCCACAATTCTAAAACAGGTGGTCCAAGTCCACACATTAAAAAAAAAAAAAAAAATCATTATCCAACTCCATCTTGGTTTCATAGATTATCAAACAAGTCTTATACCAGGTGTGAGATGCTTTCCTGGGAGTTGCTGGTCAGGGATGCCCTGTGGACAATAGAGACTATTGCCATTTCCCTTGGGTATCCAGCAGAACTTGAAGGTAAGACCTCATTGCTGACAGAAGATACCACACACTTGGGTCAAAACATATGGAGCCATCAAACTCACACTGACGTGGGAGCTTCATTTGTAGTGTCAGAAGGTACTGCACAGGCTGCTAGGGGAGACAAGTTATTAGTTGTCCTACCTAGCGGTAAATCCTGTGACTGCAATGACAATCCACCTGGAAAGGTATTCCCACAGGTGCAGTACTTTTAGGGGCTGTGAGGAAATTCCAAAAAACAAAAGCAAACAATGACAACGACATACACAAACAAAAAAACAAGTCAGGAGTCTTGTGACCTCAGTTTCTTCAAAAACAAACACAGAATTACTGTTGACATTTGCTTTCCTGCTCCTCCCAGGTGTAGCCGTTAGGAGGGAGTGTATTTCACGTGATTCATTACGACTGGCTATTGTTATTTGTTCATATGCAGCTAAGAATAAAAATGTTTTTGCCACAGCTTACCCTTGTGATGGGACACTCTAGTCATGTGACTCTCAACCCTCAGTATAAACTGTCTGACGCTCTGAATAAAGTTGGCTACTGCACGAGGCTGCTTCATCGTTAGGCTCCTCTCTCCTAGGCTCATACCAACTAGAGCAGTAAACAATAAACATTACATTACATTATTGTATTAATAAATTAATTAACATTGCAAGATTATCTGTTTCCTAATTGGACTTAAGGTTCTACTTCACAGATCAGAACTCATGCCTGGTTCTGTAAACATCAAGAACCTGCCCTGGGAGGTCATTGGTCCTAAGAGAGCATCTCCTACCATTATTTGGCTAAACGGACAGTATAAGAATACCTTCTAAATTCCAGTCTGCAGACCCACAGATTGGTGTAGCTCTCAGCCTTTAACAGAAGCTTCTTTTTGCTGTGGATAACAATGCAGAGACCCGCAGTTATACAGTGTGCAGAGAATTGATGACAACTGTGGATATTCTGGCATAAATGGGACATAGTTTTGTTTTTTGTTTTCACACATCATCCCTACAAGATTGAGAGAACACTGCAGAAGGAGTGGAAAGATTGTAAGAGCCGTAGATTGTGGACACTGTCGCACAGAGATGTCTCTTGAATGTGACAGAGCCTTCGTGCTCATGTGCTCACAGCAGCCGAGGATGCCTGCACAAGACCAGTCAACACTCTAGCTAAAGCGTGCTCGGACAGAAAGAACCTATCTTCTTCAGGGAAATGTCCATGCTCCAGTAGATGGCCCTATACCCATCCACACATGGCCAGCGCGAACTGGACCTGGTAGGGTATAAAAAGAGGGGGTCAGATCTGGAAAGAGTTGGAGGGGAATTGGTGGGTTGATGTGATCAAATACACACACATATACACACACACACACACACACAAACAGAGACAGAGAGACAGAGACAGAGAGAGACGGAGAGACGAGGGAGGGAATTCTCTAAAAAGAACAATTTTTTTCCCCAAACTTATTTTCCAAACTATCACATTGTTCCACAGAACCACAAGAATCACTTCATCTCTTAGATAAAACATACACAGTTTCTCATGGACAATACCATGTCTGCCAGCCGTGACATCCTCTCTCTTCCTTGTAAAATTAAAGATTAAGCGTTTGATTTTTAAAAAATTTTAAAATGCATACTTGTGAATCTCAGTGGCTTTATGGATCAATTTACCCAGACTTAATATTTTAATGTAGTGAAAGCGGTCTTGGATGTACAATACTTCGAGCTATAATCTGTCATTGTTCCTTGAACGCATACTGTGTTGGAGTTTTTGATATTCGGAGGGGTGGTAGAGACAGAAAAGTGGATATCTAAAGAAATGGGTTGAACTGTATTCCCTCAAAGTTCATACTGAAGCTCTAACCCCAGGTTCCAAAATTGCCACCTTACTGGGAAACAAGATGCCTGCAAGTGTAATCAGGTAAGAGGAAAACCTTTAGCGTGGACCCTAATCCAATTAATTGCTGGCTTTGTAAAAAGGAGGCATTTGAACAGACAGGCTAAGGGTAGACACGGGGAGTGTATCACCCACAGCCCAGGAAGAGAGCCATAGAGAACATATCCTTCCCTTAGGCCCCAAGAAGATCCCACCCTGTGGGCGTTGACTCTGGGCTTGTTAAAACTGGGAGAGAATCAGGTTTTGCTCAACCACTCAGTCCTTGCTGCTTAGAAAACAAATACACCCGAAATGGAAACAGACCAGCGCTCAGCTATTTTCCTGTGTGTGAGTTCCAACTTCTCTGTGTAATTTAACTGCTTATTGAGTCAGTACTTTCTGTCGGATGTATTCCCATAAACCCAGACACTGGGTCCTTCAAACCCAAAACCGAACTCTGGTTAGCTGGGCCCTTCCTGGGAAATGACAAAGCCCATGCTTCAGATCCACAGCAGTATCCAGATGTGTTAGCAGACAGGATTGAATACAAAATAAAGTAACCTGTTTAAAGATGGTGGGGGCATGTACTTTGTAAAAGAGAAACAATGCTAGACCCTGGGGTGGCAAGCAGTGTCATGGTGGCTATTCTGCCGCCACAGTAGTGAAAGGACTCATTTGGAGCTTCCTACGGCGGCACCGCAGGAATCAGATTGGTCGGAAATTGTTGTTTGTGCTGCCAGGTATGTCTTTTATGTTGTCTCAAAGCCCCTTCTACCCCCTTCCCAGAGATGTCTTTTGCAACACAACATTGGTCCAGGGCTGACAATCTTAATGCCAAGCTCAAATGCAGACAGTTTCAAAGCAGTCTTCCGATGGGAGATAGGGGTCAAGAAAGCGGGGGATTGAGTTATAAATTTAAAAACAAAAGAGGGTGCTCACCAGTGCGCTGCTTCGCGTGGAGAGTTGGAGAGAAGCAAGAGGAAAGACTGTGGCCCCTGCCTTCCTCAGGCCTAGGCCAGATGAAGCAACCGAACCAGAGTGAGGATTGAGCATAGAAATCACACGCTTTCAAATTATAATGTGAGGGATTGAGTGAAGTAAAGAACACTTGCATATTCAATAGAGGCGAAAAAATAAACGTCAGCCTTGGAGGGAAAGGAACTGTGCAGTGGGCACAGACCTTACACATCTCCAGATATGGCTTTGGTATATAAGGCTCCATTGTGTTTCCAGGTGGCACAGTGTCCCCATGCCAGCAAGACAGTGGCAAAGTTGCACAATTGATGTTGACATTTATGACTGAAATGTAAAAGGAATTGACTTGATCCCCCCCCCCCCAAAAAAAAACCCAACCCTGATCCTAGACTGTATGCACTGGTCTCCTATTTGCAGATGACAAATAACCAAAGCGCAACCTCTGGAGGCCTTTTTTCAATCTTTTTTCCTTTGTTACTTGATATGATATAGCTCATTGTAGAGAAAAGGAGATTTTGGTTATATTTGAAGAAGGAGGAGGAGGAGGAGAAGAAGAAGGAGGAGAAGGAGGAGGAGGAGGAGGAGGAGGAGGAGNGAAGAAGAAGAAGAAGAAGAAGAAGAAGAAGAAGAAGAAGAAGAAGAAGAAGAAGAAGAAGAAGAAGAAGCAGAAGAAGAAGTCAACAGCTCCATTTGTTTCCAATTTCTTGACTTCATTTCCTCTCCTGGCTGTCAGTCATATTCAGTCTCCCTCTCCACTCCCCCTCCTGCTCTCCTCTCCCTAACAACGGTCACCATTCATTTCCAGGTTCACAACCCCACACAGGATAGTTTAGCCAGCCTCTGACTTATGACTGAGGGTCACCAAACACACAGTGACATAGTCCAGGGTTCCTTTGAGGCAGTCATACCAAAGGATACTTCCTGGAGTCAGTGCATACCAAAGGTTGTGGCAGAGTTCCAGTGTCACAAGCAGGAACCATTCCAGCATGGGAAACATCACTCCTGTTTCAGTTCTACGGCCCACGGTGAGATCCTACCTCTGTTTTCAAGCTCATTTTCCCCCCAGTACACATTTTTCTGGGGCCGTCTGTGCTGAGCACAGGGTTCTGGGCTCATCTTCATGACATACTAGATGTCTGTGCTGTGCCTCAAAGGCTCTATTAGGCATAGAGCTAATCCTGCAGGGTAGACTTCCACTCCTGGCAGAGGAAGGCAATGTCCCAAGCTGACACCCCACCCTGTCACCTGCATGTTTTCCCTAGGAAGGTCTTAACTGGAGCCTTTTCTTCATTAAATTCTCACTGTCTGCTATTACCTGGGTGGCAAGTGAACAAATGTCCCTGAGGTCCATGTATCAAGCCCTTCCTCTGCTGGTTCTGCCCTCCTGAGACAAACACTAACACGAGCCCCCAAGCCTTTTGCCTCAGTCCAAGGACTAAGAAGCTAGCCTTGCTTGAGAAGGTGGAACTTCAAAGGGAACAGCAGCCATTTTGCTTCAAATCCTAGATCCACTGCTAGGACCTCACAATGATGATGAAATAGAATACCACCTTCCAAAAAGTTATTATTTTAAGGGCTAAAAAGATGCAATCATTGCTAATGTGGCAACAGAAACATCGCTCACAGTAAGCATAACTCCTCTTTCCTCCTGCTGACGAAAGTCTAGTCTTTTATCTCTCCACTGTAGAAATTACGTATTAGAAAATACAAGGATAGATGGGAAATATTCAAACCTACACGTTTCCTCACATAGCCTGTGAAGGGTGAAATGATAAACCAAAGAAAACACATTCACATTAGGGCATTGAAGATCACGTAATTCTGTGTGTATAGACAGACTTTCTCAGGCAAGGGAGACATAGACCAGAATCAAAGCAGCCACTGGTACAGGGCAGTAAAAAAAAAAAAAAAAAAAAAAAAAAACAATAGGTGAGTTATAAATGAATCTAGACACTTGAATGCATTAGTTACTATTGAGTTGCTGTGACCAAAATACCCTCCTAACAACTTAAGGGTGGGAAATTTGTGGATTGGAGTTCATATTTCCTTCCATTAGAACAGGATAGGGATCTCACCGGGAGCTTGTGAGAGTCCTCCTCACAACACAGTGGATGAGGGAGTAACAAACATCGCAGAACCAACACCAGGTTACAACCTTCAAAGGTTACCCCTGGAGACCAACTTCCAGCAGTGGCCCCAACACCTACAGCTTCCATAGCCTCCAAAAATAGCATCACCAACTGGGACCAAGAGTTCAGTCCGTGAGCCTGCAGGGAACAGCTCACATTCAACCACACGACTGAATTCCTGCTTTTCACAAAGTGGGTCACAGAACAACAAAAAAAAATGTAGAATAACAAAACGGCAACTTTCTCTAGAAAAATCTCCGAGGAGAAAAATCCAGGTGGCCCTGGGAAAAGCAAGGAACCTTGAAGAACAGCACAGAGAATGTGGGAATGAGGGAAGTCAAACGTGACAATTCTATGAGCATTAAAGACTTGGCTCTGCCCGATACAGAAGTAAGGGATAAAGAAAACCAGAGTGGGAGAAGGTATTTGCAAAGAAGAAGACAACTCAATAAAAGGTAGGTTGAAGACCCGGACAAATGTTTCAATGAAGATGTATAGATAGTAAATGAAAACATGAAAAGGAACATCTACAATCTGTGAATTAAAGAGGCAGCATCGCATGTTCAGGGTAACAGACAGCTCCCAGACAGTGGCCGCATTGAATGCTATCTGAGATGGAGAGGCTTGTTTTCAGCCACGGGGAGTCTCACGCCCTTCTGGTTAACTCCAGACACTTTGGAAAACAGCTTGGCAAAGGCAACCTATGAAGTTGATGGTTCGATTGCTTTTCCATAACTTGGATGATCCTAGAGAGGAGATGTGGTTCACACACAGTTAACATGAAACCCACTCAGGAAGTTGCCCAAGGGACAGCAAGGCCACCCGCCATTCGCCGTGTTAAATCAGTATGATGACATAGTTCTGCAGAAAATGGATGCAAAGGGCTGGTAGAGAACCAACCACACGGGCTTGTTTGGAAGTGGCGGTATCGACCCTGGCTGAGTCAGAGAGAAAATGGAAGGCGGAGAGCTGAGCTGTCTGGGATTTCCTGAGGATGCCACTGGAGGATATCTTGCTGGAAAACTCAGCCTGAGATGGGCAGAAACTAGTCTCACAGAGCAGGTGTGGTCACTCTGAAGTTCTGCTTCTGAGACGCCTCTCCAAGTCCTTGTTATCCCTATGGGGCTGGGCCAGTCTGCAGTCGATGTAGCACAAGGGTCAGGGAGGCAATGATACACAGTTTCTCTGAGGCCAAAATGCTTGCTGCTGCCATGGCAACCACTTCTCTCAACACTTTCCCCCCTCTAGGCTACATCCTAAACCCTCTGGTTTCTTCAACACAACTCCCCACCTAACAGCATAGGCCTGCATATCTTCCGTGGTTTTTGTTTGTAATTTAGCACACGTTACTTTTATGTTTACTTTTAAAAATGACTGTGCCAAGAACTGTGATAGGCATTAGAAATACTGAGAGAAATGATATTAGATTCAGGACCTTGCAGTCTAGTAACGAAGGTGTGTTGAGGCTCCCCTGCCTTGCCCTTTGCGCACATTTGAAAGTCCTTTTAAGCCCCCATTCTCCGACATAAATGGAGGCCTTTTGATTGTTTTCTTTAAGAATGCTAATTAGGTAACTTCCCAGTTTTCTCAAACTATTATGCCATCAATAAAATCACTGTGACCCTTCAAGAGCAAGGAGGCTACAGAAGGGAGGAAGGCCAGTACAGTGACATCAGACAGGGAGGGTCACCAGTTTGTGACCCAACAGTCCAACTCCGAGATGGCGATGCAGCCCCAAGTCAAAAGATGCTATGGAGTTACCAAGCCCAGGTGATGGGGCCAGCTGCCCTTTCTCACCATGCACCTCACACTGAGAACAAGGGCTACAGGAGAATGAGGGACTGGTCGATGAGCTTTTAGTCACAGCCCCCCCCCCCCCCGTGCCAGATCACCTTCTCCACTCCATTGGAGGTGCTGAAGAGAGGGAGAATTGGGTACCAACAGCGTTTCTGTTTTCCATGTTGCAGGAAACAGGCCTTTGAGACAATCTATTGCAAAAGGCTTCACAGGACATCATCCTTTGCTTTAGTCTTCTCCTGCCCTAAGACTGTGGTTTGCATTCCAGTAATACTGTGGGAAGGGGCTGCACTCACAGCCCTTCTGTCTCCACCACACTTTCCTCACCATCTCCGACCCCTGAACCCTCCCCCTCAGCTGCCTAATTCATTCACAGTCTTTGCTCAGACTGATTCAGGTCTACACACATCTTCCCTCGGCCTTCTTCATCTCCACACACCAGTCCTCTCCTCATGCCTTCCTTCTTATCTCCCACTATAAGTCACTTAAAGGCAAAGACATATTGGCTCTCCATCCCTCACATCCAGCACAATATCTAGAAATATCCAGTTGTCACGTTCTTGTTGTGTCACTGTGAGTGACAGGGAACGGGGCTAGGCAAACAGCCTTGTACCCTAGCTGCCTAGGTTTGGATCCTAACTCTGCGTATGTCAGTCATCTTCCTGTCTATCATCCATCTGTCACCTACCAAGCTGTCTATGTTCACTAGTCGTCACTTACTCTGAATTTAGAGGCTGGACTTAGTGTAATGGTTTCTAAGTCTTTTCAAGTTTGATCTGAAGAGGAGAACACCAAACTGGTTTGCTGTGGGATTTAAATAAAGAGATATGAGAAAGACAGACACAGAGAGAGGGAGAATAGATAATAGATGATAGACAGTGGGAAGATGGAGATATCGGCTATAGATAAATTAATTAATAGATGGTAAATAGATGATTGGTTATAGACAGATGATATATACATAGATGATAGATGGCAGATAGATGATAGATAGATAGATAAATAGATAGATAGATTGATAGATGATAGATAGATAGATAGATAGATAGATAGATAGATAGATAGATAGATAGATAGATAACAGGAAGATGATTTAACTGGCATTAATTTTTGGGTGAGTGCTAACTATCACATCATCACCACCATCATCATCATCTAGCTGGCTATCCTGAGAGTAGCTTCTTGCATCCCTGGGATTCTGTCCCCAAGTCCGCCATAACACTTGCTTCCCTCACCTGGCTTTCAGACTGTTCATTCAGATTACCACATCTGACCCTGAACCTTCCAATTCCAAACTGGGGTGCAAATGTTAATCGGAGGGTTGAAGTGACTTTATCACGTAGAACAACTTTTCAAGAGGAACTGAAAAGTTCCAAACTCTTCTCTCAGCTTAGTATTCATTGTTAAAGAAGAGCTAGGTGCTTGGGATAAACCAATTAGGCAGCAAAAGCAGACAGGAAAATAGGAAAGAAAAGGGAGCCAAGGTATTAGTAATGACCTTGGGGAGATAAGAGACGCTTCTTAAGAAGAGAATTGCAGATGCTTCATTTCAGGATATTGTGTTCATTTAATTTCTTTAAAAAGACAAAGTTGTTGAGAAGAAAAATACTAAGATGAGAAAAAAGTAAACTTTTTTAAAAGCCAGAGAATTGCAAGAAACAAGCCAATATGTAGTGTGCATCTGCCAGCAATACCCTCATCAAAGAAGGAAATAAGATACAAAATTGAAATTGCTATTCAAAGAAACTTGATAAACAAAATAATCCATTCAATATAACAGATGTCTGTACAATAGTGCGAGCCATGACTAAAATATCTGACCCCTCACCTACCACTGGCAGTGCTACCAATCACAGAAATCTTAACTAGAAAACCTGAAGTGTGTGGAATAAAACCGGCTGTAACTACAATGTCAGCAAAATACATTCAGATGGACAAGAATGGGAATATTCTAAAGGCCTCATCAAAAAAGTATACTTTCAAAAATGCTGCATTCTCTCAAGTGTGCATTCCGTGCCTATCATGTATTCACCTTTAACTTACATAATCGGTTCTGTGGTTCTAAACCACTGGATGGATAGCCAGACGATTGACATGATGGAAGACCACGTACTAAGCCCTTGGACTCCCATCTTTACATGAGGAACAATCAGATTGCCTAGTTTAAGGTCACCACTTTGCACAGCTCAGGGAGAAAAAAAAACAATAAAAAATAACCCACTTGTTGTAAGGTAAGAGAGATGTTATCACTTTGCAACCCCAGTTCAGGAAAGTTCCTGGTTATTTTTACGTCTCTCCTGTTCAAACTCAAATGGGTGAATAACGGCTTTTTATGCTCTCTGTGTTTTTCATGGACACTGTGCAAGTTATCAGAAACAATGTCATACGTCCGGGGGGAAAGGGGAGACAAAAGCTAATACACAAATAAAGACTGTCAAAAATATTAATCCTCATGTTTCTTTGTTCCCTCGTTTCCTGGATCATTTCTGATGGCCTTCCAATGAATTGAAATGCTCAAACAGACAGGCCTTAAAGGGAGGTGACTTTTCATTTCTAAGTCTGTCCCTAAGCAGAGCAACTGGTGTCCCTGGGGACTCATTCAACATTCATTCAAATCATGGAGAAAGAGACCCAGTTTGGAAGATATTTTTCTGGAGTACAGAGGGGGCCTTTGATCCTAGCTCAGATAACAGCCGCCCAGCCTCAGAGGGTTTGCTGCTAGCTGTGTCCCTCAGGCCAGGTAAGCCTCAGGGGAGGTGTCTAGTTGACCTCGAAGCTCAGCCAAGCAACTGACACCTGAGGAAGGGTCTTTGAGTGGGCAAGAGAGGCTGGCATCGGGTGTTATCGCTCTGTCAGTCTCTCTCCTGGCTGGAGACAGCCCACAGGAAACAGACTCCAGAAGGGAGTCTTGTCTCCCCTGGATTCTTCCCCATTGTAAATGCAGGGGAAGGCAGGGAGCCAGGAACTGCCTTAGGCTTTAGTCTCTCTGCTGTGCTTTCTCACTGTTTTGCATTTTCAACAAAGTGTCACATTTGGAAGTCTTTGACCCCAAGTTCTTAAACACAGAAGCAAAGGAGAATATGCCTGACAGTCCCAGGAGGAAACAAACATGTCACATGGTTGAGAAAATAGACCTGGAAGGAAACCATTTTTCTTTGAGAACTAGGTCGATTTGTAAAAGAACTGGAATAGCTCCTGGAGAACTCAAGAGATTCAACTACATAGTAACCGGGAGTGGTTATACTACAGCTTTCCATCACTGTGTCCCTGATGGGGACCATAAGGGAATCTAATCATCCAAGTTAGCAAGACAGAAAAATTACTTTATTATAATTGGGAATACCAAATAGATAGCCAGTGACCACAGATTATCTGCCATTCCTAATCTGATAAACCTTTATTCATTCTTCCTTCACCTATTCATATGATGAATATTCATAAATAGTTGTTGTGGGAAGGCATTGTTTTACCTTATTTCTCATAATGCTGAGGGCCTTACACTTGTTAGACACACACTCTGTCACTCAGTTACACTTTCAGACCCATGGCATTATTTTCAACTTTATAAGAAATAAAGAAATACAGATACCTTTATAGATGACTATTAACATATACAGTCCATGTATCTAATGAAGAAATTATGAGGGTATTATATAGTAGTGATAAATATCAGAGAAGTTTCATCAACCAGAAGGTTGAAATCTGGTAGTGACTATCAATCTTATCACAAGTTTTCATTCCAATTATTGATTTAATTACAACAGAATTTGGAGAAGTTAGTCATCTAGACAATCTCTTCCCATATCACAAAGAAGAAAATGACTATCACCCGTGGTGGGAGACCACAATCATTGGAAAATTATGAAGGGAATTGCTGTTGCTTCCCTGCTCCCCTGCTCACTTCCAAACTCCATTCTTAGCCACAAAACACTATGACAGAGCCTAGACAAGCATGAGCAAACACACAAGAAACCCTCCAGTCTTCTGCTGTTCTGCATTCTTGGATAACGCTTGCCTGCTCACCTAGTAAGACGGATTGCCATTAGAAGGGAAGAGTGCAGTGCCAGGGGATCTTTGCTGCCCTTAGCATTGAGTCAGGGCACTGACAAGGCAGGAAGAAGAGATATATCATTATTACTGTGGAGAGACACCATGATTACGGCAACCCTTACAAAAGAAAGCATTTAGTTGGGTCTGGCTTACAGTTTCAGAGGATCAGTCCATTATTGCCATGGCAGGAAGCATGGCAGCATTCAAACACAAATGGTGCTAGAGAAGGAGCTGAAAGTTCTACAACCCGATTCACAGGCAGCAAGAAGAGAGAAAAACACTAGGCTTGCCTTGAATCTAACCCCCACAGTGTCATGCTTCCTCCAACAAGGCCACATCTACTCTAAGAGGGCCGTACCTCCTAACAGTGCCACTGCCTATGGTCCAAGCATTCAAACAGATGAGTCTATTGGGATAATTCCTATTCAGACAAGAACATTCCACTCCTTGCCCCCCACAGGCTTGTAACCATACCATAATGTAGAAATGGCATCAGTCCAACTTCAGAAGTTCCATAGTCTATAATAGCCTCAACATATTTAAATGTCTCTTTTGAGATTCATGTACTCTCTTAACTGTAGTCCTCTGTAAAAAGAAAATGAAAAACAAAACAGATCACATACTTCCAACATACAATGGCACAGGATATACCTTACCTTTCCAAAAGGGAGGGGGAGGGAATGTAGGTAGGAGATACTGGACCAAAGCAAGGCTGAAAACCAGCAGAGCAAACTCCAAACTCTGTATCTCCAAGTATGATGCAAAAGAGCTCTTTAGATCTCCAGCTCTTTTCTGCTGTGTTGACTGTAACACATTCTCTTGGGCTGGTTCCACTCCCTGTTACCAGTCTTCCTCAGCAGGTATTCCAAGGCTCTGGCATCTCCAACATCTTCAGGTTTCCAAGGCACTCCAGACTTCACCTTTACAGCTTCCCACAATGACCTCTCTGGGCCTCCATGCAGGGACATCCCTGCCTCATGCCTAGCCTCAGAGGCTTTCCTTAGTTATGAACAGAGATTCCATAACCCCTTTCTTCTAGCCTTGACTTTATAGGCAGAACCATGTGGCCAAAGCTGCCAAGTTGTGCACAATCACAACTTCATCAGCTCTCTGTGTTTCATGTTTCCTTCACTGTCCAACCTTGGTTTGGAACTCACTCTGTAGACAAGGCTGACCTTGAATCTAGAGATTTGCCTTCCTCTGCCTCTGCCTCTGCCTCTGCCTCTGCCTCTGCCTCTGCCTCTGCCTCTGCCTCTGCCTCTGCCTCTGCCTCTGCCT
>NC_034593.1:29769647-29812464 GCF_900095145.1 Mus pahari
ACACTCTCAGTTCTAAACTTTTCTTTACTTCCTTTTTACAAGTGAGACCTTGCCCTGAAGTCACCACTTCCTTTACTCCTTTTAACATCAGGCTTTTCTTTAATTTGTTTATCTCCTTGAACACAGTCTTACCTTCAGTCCATTTCCTGGTTTCCCCCTTCTCCTTAAATTATACATTTTGTAATTTTTTCTTGCTCAGCTTGCTCCTTCTCATTATAGATCATCACAAAGAGAACACTAGTAATCACCAAACAGAGTCTATACTAGGCTATTTTGAGATTTCCTCTGCCAAGACAATTAATCTAAAGCTCTTCAATTTAACCTCTGGCAGATTTTTTGGACAAGGTGCAGAAAGCAGCCACATTTTCCACCAAAATATTGCAAGAACAGTCTCTAGACCACATTCTAAAATTCTTCTCCTCTGAAACTTCTTGACCAAGACCTCCACAGTCCAAATCACCCTTAGCACCTATGTCTTCCATGGTCCTACTTGTGTGGTTGATTAAGCCCCACTTAAAGAGTTCAGTTGATTTTCTAATCCAAAGTCCAGATTCCTACAAACAAAATTGTGATCAGGCCTATTCCAGCAACACTCCAGCTCCTGGTACCAACTTCTGTTTTAGTTAGGGTGTTATTGCTGTGAAGAGACACCATGACTAAGGCAACTCTTATAAAGGAAACCATTTAATTGAGTCTGGCTTACAGTTTCAGAGATCCAGTCCATTATCATCATGGTGAGATGTGTGACAGCATGCAGGCAGACTTGGTGCTGGAGGATCTGAAAGTTCTACATCCTGATCCACAGGCATCAGGAAGTACACTGACTTGAACTTCTGAGACCTCAAAGCCCATTCCCTAGTAGCACGTTTCCTTCAACAAGGTCACACCTACTCCAACAAGGCCACACCTCCTAATAGTGCCATTCCTTATGGGCCAATCATTCAAACACACGAGACTATGGGCGCTATATCTATTCAAACCACCACGAAGTATACTTCCTTTGTATCAGAGAAGGATCTTCCTTGAAGTCCTCTGATGATGAAGATGTTGTCCTTAGTTAGGAGAAGGCAGCATGGCAGGAATGTGTGTAAAACACACTCAGGTAGGTAGAGACAAGTCCATGCGACAGCTACCTGCTTGTCTTACTTGACACAGAAGATGCTTTGATGGCTGTCCTTCTCCTATCTCCTCCCACCGGCCATTAAAACACCCTCTTGGTTGCAGAATGAGCTTCTTCTGTGTTCTCCATGGTTTCATTTTGCTATATAGTCATCGGAAAAGATCCTTTTAATTTGCTACTTTGTCTCATAGTTTTTTCTCTTCTTCATTATTACCATTGTCAAATTCAGTTAGCCAGAAACTCCTCCCTTGGTCTACCTGAAGAGTCTAACACTTTTCCAGCTAACCCCAGGTCATAATTCAGTGTGCTGGCATCTTGAATGCCTTTCCTCTTTATAAAATAACAAACCTGTCTATTAAACTGAAGACAGAACAGACATAGCAACTGCTCAGGATTCACTGAGATGATACTATATAGATCTGTCTGAAATTCAGGGACTTCTACTTTAGTGAAATTTCTAGAGTCTAGTGGAGTATGACTCATTGAAATGGACCTTTGAAAATTCCCTCCTACAACCAAGAAACAGCTTTTAATTTTGGAGGTAACATATTCTTCATTTAAATGTATGCTCTAGTCCATTTGTCAAGTGACCCAAAAAGCTGCTGCTTTTTTATGAATGGCAGAAGATATATATATATATATATATATATATATATATATATATATATATATATATATATGTAGTACCTTGATATCTGTTTATGTATATAGGTGTGCATGGGTATAGGCATATATGATGTGTATGTACATATGTATATGTGTATGTATATGTGTATATGTATTTATATGTATGTGTGTACATGCATATGTGTGTATGTGTATATATGTATGTACATATGCATATATACACATGTATATGCATGTATGTACACACACATGTATATATGAATATATATGGAGGTATATTTTACATGTATGTGTATGTGAGTATGTGTAGGTATGTGTGCATGAGTATATGTGGCATGCATACAAGCATGTATCATTATAGTTGCAGCATCAGTATCAGTCTGTGCCCTATATCAGCCCCTCTTGTCACACAGCCAACGTGAACACACTCAATCTTTTTTAGTGTGTGACATTTATATCTTTCTCTTTTTTCCTCTTTATTAATACCAGGGTCAAGTTCAACTCTGTACTCAGAGATCAGCATCTCAAGAAGCATTTTAAGGGACAAAGATTAGTTTTCCTCATTGTTGAAGGAGCTATAGTCTCTCCCAGTGGAGAAGGCCTGGCAGCAGGATCTTACAATGACATGTTGCAGCTTTCCAAGTGAAGACGCAAGAACTTCCGGGAGGAAGCATGGCCAGACAGTCCAGCATTCTAAGGTGTACTACCAGTGACACAGTGCCTCCAACAAGGCTCCACCTCTTAAAGGTTCCATTCCTTCTACAAATGACACTGCCCACTGGGGACCAGGTGAACAGAGGAGCCTATGAGGCACATGGTACCTGAAAACCATCATAATGATCATGTCCCATGTCTCTTGTCTATTTGTGGTGCTATTTTTTAACCTCCTATAACATCTCTTTCTCTTCTCTTTGCTTCTGGGTTGCCCAAGCAGTTGGCTTTGACCAAGTCAATGCAGCCCGGGTGCCTCTGAAGACTTCCGAGCCTCTCAGAAGTCTTTCGAGTCCTCTTCCCCTTTACCCGGAGCCCTGTAGCTGAGAAGAATCTGAGTGAATGATCACATGGCAGGAAAAGCCAATTGCTAGTCACAGGAGCCATTGCACGTTAACACTGTCGATACATGAGTGGGAGCCCTCCTAGACCATTTCTGCCACCGGGGCTCCTGACACAACCAAACATAAGATAACGAGCAAGGAAACAGGCTTGTCGGCCATAGAATAGGAAAAAAAAATGAATTTCTGTTGTATTAAAATATTTAGTACTTATTGCTCAACAACGGAGGTAGCTGTGACACCCTGTAAGTTACCTGGTACCCAACTGTCTCACACTGGGTACTCAAAGCACAGGATGGAAAATGCATGTATCAAACAGATCGAGACAGCATAGTTTACCATACCTTTTGATTGATTCATTTAATATGCACGCTAAATTGCAAATACATCAGAAATAATGAAATTTTATATTCTACAAAATATGTTTATACTATCGGTAATATAAGAAATACGATGTGATACAAGCACAAGAATACACAGTCATGTAGTACATAATCATATATATATATATATCTTAGATCTAAAAAAATAAGGCCCAGTTTTCAACATTAAGGTTCACAATAAAAAATATTATCCTTATCAGAAATCTTATGAATTTAAAACAGTGAAAATGAGTAAATACAGATATATGAAAATTTTGATAGAGAACTCCCTGATCACCAAGAAAGGAGTGATTTGTCCTGACTAAGGGATTGGGACTGATAGCAAAGTTCTGAGAGCCATGATCCTGGATGCTGTAACTTGTGCAGACTGTAATACAGTGGGAGCTCAAAGCAAGTCCAGCACAGTGAGAACGTAGCACACTGCTGGTCCCTACACCAGCCTCTGCCATCAGGCACTGGCGCTGATCCACTCTAAGTATAAATTCCCTTGAACTTTCCCAAATGACAGAGCTCAGACCTCCCTTTTCTTGTCGACTTCAAATCTTATTCCTAAAGCTTCTTAACCCTGCATGGTTTGCTTCAACCTCTAACATATGAGTCCTAGTATTGGTTAGCTGTGTACTTGAACACTAAATTTTCATAATATGGTATTGATTCACGTATCTGTCCATCATACTGGCTATATACTACATAAGTCAGTAAATTGAGCCAGGGCGCCTCATATTTGACATGTCCCAGGCTCTGTTTACTGTCCCCTAAACAGTGATCAGCACAGAGAGTCGACCCGTCACTTGGCTGTCAACCTGAAATTGCCCTCAAGTCTCCTATACCCAAGGTTTCTCGTAGGTTCTGTCCCCAACTTACCTCTGACACCTAACCCTTCACCCAGTCTTATTAACCCCTAGGCTAGCCATGTGCTCCACTTCCTGAGTTCAGTGTCTACATTGCCACCACCCCATCATGTTTTACTGGCTGTCTACTCTTCTACAAGCACTGGCCATGCTACCACTAGGTGCGCCTTTAGGAAATGCAGGTGTGGATCCTACTGAGTTCTCTGCATACAGCCTTTCCATGACTTCCCAGCTCAGAGCTCAAAGCTCAGAGCTGAGATCATCTCCTGAACAGTCTTCCTTAAGGTTCTCTTTCTGCGCTCTCCCAACCCAGCGGGCGCTCTGCCCTCTAACCATGGGCCTGCTGCATTCTCTCGGCTTCCTGAGCAGCTGAGCAGTTGTCCAAAGCCTCCCTTTAGCTGCTGCTTGATGTCTTGTATAGCCTGATCTGACTCTAGAACATTAGTTCATAGCTTGGGTGCAGCCTGTCCCTCTCTCCTGGCCCCCTTTGCTTGGGCTCAGAGTACAGAATGGACCACCCTGCTGCTTCTGTGACCCCAACTGTATTCTGCCCCATAGCACTTGTATCAGAGCTCTCCTGTACTGTAGTGTGTGTGTTTGTTGTTGTCTATGTTCATTCCTGCAAACAGGCCGACCTCTACAGACGCAACGGACTTTTTATTCATGTGACATGTATGATACTTCACACACCCTTAAGTAGGGGTTCCATAATGAAGATGAACCTCTTCTCAGTAATTTGAACACAGTTAATTCAGGCAAAACTAGAAAGGTTATCAGCCACAGCCCACGGTTGCTTCCTTGGCTTGTGATTTTGTTTTATTCCGCAGTTCAGTTGGAAGTGCTAAAATGTTCAATGTGTAAGGATGTCTTGCGCTCCTGTCCTAGTTGGCATGGTGAAACACTGAAGCATAAGAAGTACTTCACTGTGTCTGCAGAATCTGATGTGCAAGCCAATACAGTTAGCATTTCAGTCTGCAGAAGCCTGTGATCTTGCAGTTTGAGCCACTGGCCAATGAAAACAAAACGTTCTCACATCCTTGCACTAAAGTACGTTCCTTGGAAACTTGTCTGTTAGAACTGCAATAGATTGCAAGCAGAAACTGACACAGATGGATAAACTGATGCCTGCAAACACGGCAAGAAATGGCAGCTGCTAGCCTGGGAAAGCTGAAGAACCAAGAAAAGCAGAGCTAAGGTTTCAAAAGAGCAACTATCCAGAGACAGCTAAGGGAAATCACACTGACTCCTGGTGAGCCTTGCTGGGTTATTCTACACAGTTGTTCCCTGTATGTACTGTGTACACTAGCTCTCACGGATGACATTAGTGACCGTGCTTTTCAAATAGAATTATGTTCCATATGTTCTGTACAAAAGAAAGAAAAAGCATATGAAACATTTTAGAATTTATTTAAAATGTATTCATTCTAAAACTGTCTAAATTTTCTTCATCAGAGTTGCCAATTATTTTAGGATTTATTTTATTATTTTTATTCATGTATGTCTGTATGTCACATGTGTACAGGTGTCCACAGAGGCCAGAGAAGCTGTCAGATGCATCTAGACTTACAGGCAGTTGTGAGCTCTCACATGGGAGGGCTGGTAGCTGAATTTGAGTCCCCTGAAGAGAAATGTCTCTTAACCACTGAGCTGTCCCTCCAGGGTTTTCAGCTTACTAACATTTGATATGAATACCAAGTAAGGGTATTGAAGCCAATGCTGTGGTTCTGCCACACCAGAGTCCCCAGGAGAATTGCCATTATCATACCCACATCACAGAATAGGCTCTACTCTCACCCTGCTCAAGATGAGGAAGCCAGTGTTGCCAAAGAGGAAACAAAATCCCCCAGGGTCTCATAGGAAGTCAGCTGCTAAACAGAGTCATTATGCTATATTTTTCATCATTGAGATTTGAATGGCCAAGAGTTTATAAGATTATCAATAACTTGATCCATGTGGCTCAAGAAATGGGTAAAGGGGTTGCCATTTAAGCATGAGGAATGGAGTTCAGATCCATAGTGACCACATAAACGTGAAGGAGGGCAGCAAGTGTCCACAACACCATCAGTGGAGAGGGGAAGACAGGGGGTCCCTGGGGATTGCTGGCTTCCAGTCTAGCTGGGTCAGTGAGTTCTAGGTTCAGTGGCAGAGTCCGTTTCAAACAGTGAGGTAGATACTTGAAGTGGACAAGCATACATGAGTGCACACACATACTTATAAACACGTTCAAATAAATGAGTTGATCTGTGCAAGCTCAAATGCTAAGCTTCCGTTCATTCTGGACCACCATAGCATAGCATCTCCTCCACAGTAAGACAGAACTTGAAATAATTCCTTCAGCAAGATGACCTCTGCTGAGAGACAGATCTCATCTGCCCCATGCCGCTGCCACGCTCCTTAGCTAATGAGAGAAGCAGTGTTTATTGGAATAAAATGTCACCAGAAGGCCCATGGGCGTAGCTATCTAGAGCAGTGGTTCTCAGCTGGGGTGACATATCAGATATCTTGTATGTCAGGTATTAATATTATAATTCACTAAAGAAAATATCCAATAAAAATATAATCCACAATAGTAGAAAATTAGAGTTAAGTAATAAGATCATTTTATTTTGTTATAGTTTTAGCCTACATATAGACTGTATATAGAATATATACATATATACATGTATATGTATATAGCATGTGTATATGTATATAGAATATATATATATGTACACACACACACACACACACGGTTACAGTCATTACAACATGAGGAACTGTATTAAAGGGCCATGTTAAGGTGGTTGAAAGCTACTGATCTAGAGTGTTAGATCATCCACAGATAATAGTTCTCCTAAGTGGGCAGACAGAAAGTTCACTAGCAAGAAAGTTAAAAGCCAAAACAGTTTCCAAAATTCACAACCTTAATTTAAAAAAAAAAAATAACTGGGGAATGGCACCTTATTATTTTTTTTTAAAAAATAGATTGATATTAATGTTTCAAACTGTTAGCATAATGTTAAATACTAGAAATGTCCCCGGGGATTATTTATTTAAGGGCTTTGTTCTGATGAGCCATTACATTATTTCAATAAAGATGAAAGGGTTTATTTTCTTTAAATTATTTAGGTGAAAGAGTTAGCCTTCAGGCAGGTATTCTGTTTATGCAGATGGAAAAATAAATTATTTAGAAGCAGAGACAGGTAAAACAGATGGAAAACCAGTGTAAACCAAGAAAGCCGCGGGCAGCTGCACGACAGGCTTCGGTAAAACAACCAGCTGTATACCTGCCGTGCAGGTTACCTCCTTAGCAGGACTTCTAGCCTCAAACATGGCTATCCACTTCTCTCCGCAGTGCCGGTGTGGACCTGGCACTGGCTTCAGTGGTATAGACTATCATCTGATATTCTTCATGGAGACTTAATTTTAAATGTCATCACAGAACCTTGTGAAATCTTCCTACGGGCATTTTTCCTAACAGATTCAAGAGCGAACCGTACCTTCATATCACCTGAAGCCTTTATTTAAGAAGGCTATTCTATATAACATCTGGTTTTCCCCTAGCACCTCCCACTAATTGATGAATTTGCATGTTAAGGCTTTCTGCAACACCTAAGTCCCTCCTACTTCCCTGGTCCATGAATTCAGCTGAGGGATCCTGGCAGGCCCCCATCATTGGCCTGTTCTCTGTGCAATGCTGGAACCTGCCATGCAGTAAACACCTGCTTCAGAACGATCCATCTGGGGAAATAGTAGTCACAGCTCTAAACAGTCACCCTTTGTTCATCTCACGTAAGCATGCCAACCAATTACACTGTCCTCTAAAGGAAGGGACAGTTCAGGCCCTGGGACTTCATGGACAGAGAGGGAGGAGTGATAAGGGGAAGACAGGAGAACACTTGAAGGGCCTTGTGGCTGAATCCCAGGAGGTAGCTTAGACGCTAAGGCCTCACCATCCAGTCATTAAAACCATCTTGTTAACCTAGCTCCACTCGCTCACTGTTAGTGACCGACAGGATTGGACATCACCAAGGCCCTTGAACAGCACAGGTCCATATAAATATGAAAAGGAGTATTTATCCACAAATAAAAGTGTTTTAAATGTGTCTTGTATTTTCTTTTTCAAACTGTAGAATTTAGTACCTTCATTCTTTGATCTAATTTGCAGCGTTTAATGTAATTATTTCAGGAAACAACATCTTTACTTGAAAACACCCAACTATGCAGTACCTACTTACTGTCCAATACAGATCATACAAGGAAGCTTTTGATTTATTAAGCTTATGAAGGCTGCATGGTTTCGTGAGTTAAGCGTCTGCATCATCTCTGTCATTTAGTTTAAAAAAAAATTGATTGTTCAAATAAGGGACTGAGTTTTTATGCTTTGCATTGAAACCTTATGACATTATGACAATCTGGTTTTAAAGCCCACTTTTGAACAAGTGTTTTAGAATTCATGCCTGTATGCTCACTAACAATCTTCAGAGGTTGTGTGTTGAAGAAGCCATCCTATTGACATGGTGGTTTTGTCTAAATACCATCCCAGCAGTTAGCATTTATCAAGGTCCCTCTCTGAGATATGGCCAGAATGAACTTGACTTCACTCACCCTTGAACTATTTTACTTTTACCAAATTCTATCATCGTGGGAGAATTGAGGAGAGAGGAATAGATGCATGCGACAACTCTATGGGATGGGCCTGCTGCCTTCCCAGTGCTGGCCTTAGCCCCATCCTGCCTCAGCTGCTCTTTGCTTGATATTCCTCCTTTAAAAGAACGTACCACTATATCCTACAGTGTTTAATTTGTAGACATGTTTCATATAACACATTGTTATGTAACTCAAATCAGCAACTTTCCCAATCATCAGTAGCAACTGGTAAAAGTATATAATCACTGAAGAAAATACGTTTTTTTAAAGCACAATACTCCCTCAATTTCATTCTTCTTTTAAGACAGCATTCCTCAGCCTTCCTAGCGCTCCAACCCTTCAACACAGTTCCTCAGGTTGTGGTGGCTCCCAGCCTAAAATTGTTCTCATTGCTACTTCATAACTGTGATTTTGCTACTGTTATAAATTGTAATGCAAATATCTATGCTTTCTGGTGCTAGGTGAGCCCTGTGAAAAAGTCATTCAACCTCCAAAGGGACTGTGACTCACAGGTTGAAAACTGCTGCCTAAAGGATTTGTTCTTTCTTTAATTTAAGCAGGGTGAGTAAGTGCCTCGATTTGCTGGGCACTATTCTTCAACAGAGACAATGACCTTCTGAGGGACTTTTCTACTTTAGAAAGTTTGGTTACTGATTTGGTTAGCTTAAAGGACAGGGTGACTGAGATATCAGTGGTGAAGTGTTCACTACAAGATAAAGACCCTAAGAGATGTAGTGATAGTTGTCACAAAGATTATCATCCAGTGCCTGTTAGAGGTAAAGTCATTAGGAGCAGGGGACTGTGCAGCTGTGGGGATGAGGGAGAGCAAGGTTAAGATGCTGACACCACGAATAACTTGCACACAGTCTGGTCGCAGGTTCCTGATTTACCTAGACCACTAGAGATCATGTTCTGAGATGCTATGATATTGATCTCACTGTTCACTTTAGGGAGGGTGAATATACCAAAACAGTCACTCCAACATTGGAGGCTTAGAGAGAGAAACTGACCAATTGCCTTAAGACATGATGGAGATGTCACATGGTACCTTGTCTCTCTGAAAATTAAACTTGTTAAAATTCTTTGAACACCTGTGGCCTCTGCTGGCTGCAGACTCACAGGTAAAAATCGCTTGACCATAAGAAATCAAATCCCAAGTGTGAAAAATAGTGTTTTCCTTAACTTAATCATTTTCTTTTAATTTACAAATGATCTGGAACAGATGTCAAAATTGTCAGCACTGCAGATAGCATCCCTGAAGGGCCTGCTAGTCCTTTAGGCATGGCCCCGCTCCTGCTGCTTTAGTCAACAACAGATACTGCTGGTGATAGCAAGAGATTAAAAACACCATATCACTCATGGAGAGAGGCTGGGCAGCACAATGACTACGTGCAAGGGCTCATTGACTTTGCCAGCAGAAAGAGGTCATGATACAGTCACTCTTTGGTTCATAAATCTCTAGGTTATTCAGTTATTCTTGTGTCTAGCTTATTTAGTCATTCTTGTGTATGCATGTGAGCACGTGTGTGAGCACGTGTGCTGCTGTATGTGTGCATTGTGCACATGCGTTGAAAGGAACCAGAAGATAACCTCTGTTGGGTTGGGTGTTGTTTCTCAGGCACTAACAACCTTTCTCTTTTGAGACAATGTCTCTAAGTGGTCCAACATTTACCAAGTCAGCTAAGTTGGCTAGCCAGCAAGCCCAAGCCTGGATCCACTTGTCTGTACCTCCCAGGCACTGGGATTAAAAGAGAATGCCACCAACCTAGTGTGGGTTCTGAGGCTAGAACTCAGGTTCTCATGCTAACAAGGTAAACATGCCAAGTCAGATGGTAGCAGTATTATCCCCTTTCTCTGGAGAGATTCCTAGGAGGCTCTTTCATGTTCTGTTCACATCTTCAAATGTATAGCACACTAGCAAAGCATCAAATTGATTAGTCCATCTCAGTAACCCACTGATGTTGATATAATAATTACTCTGGTATATTCACCCTTCTGGAGTGAGCAGTGAGATGAATACCACAGTATTTCAGCAAATCTCTAAGATACAGATGATGGCCTCGGGTCCAGATAAATCAGGAATCTGAGACCAGACTGTATGCTGCCAGCTGAGCCAGGAATAGGGTTAGTCCCCTCACACCTTTCTGTCCCTCTACCCTAGCCCCGTGTAGTCATTTTCAGCATGGAAAACAAAGCAAAGCAAAGCAAAACAAAACAAAACAAAACAAAACAAAACAATGGACACTTTCAATAAACTTGCATGTGAACAAGGTATATCTATGAATACTTCTAAGGCAATTAATTTGATCATTATCAAACCATCAATTAAAGCTCTAAGCCAGGCTTATAGAAGGTTGGAGTGGAAAATTGAGACCACAAGTGCTAAGGCTGTTTAATGTTTAAGAAATTGACATGTTTACATACTTTCTCTGAAAAGATGAGGTCCAAAGAGAATAATTAAAGGTATTGTCAGGAAGTAACATAAGTGGAGATAAGCCCCCCAACACACTAATATCTAATGTATTCCACACGAGCAGGAGCTGTTTTCCTAACACCTCCCACACATGTTCCCAGCTTTTAGCAATAAAGTCCAAACATTTATCTCCTCTCTAGGACAACCAGAACCTGTGTGTACAGTCAGACTGTCACCTCCCACATGTGGCTTCAATAGTGTTGCTTGGAAAACACCCTTAAATGCTAAAGACATTGAGGCAGAAACTCAGAGCATATTTGAATAGAATACATAGTACTAACTTCTTAAACCCACCTATTTACTTCTACATGGAGTTCTTAAATTTTCACCATAACAGAAATCTATACTTCACTATCAATAAAATAATGAATTTCAATTAAATCTTTGGCCCAGGAAAATAATTTTGATTCTATGAAAAAGCTAGTGTGCATATACATATCCATATATGAATGGAACATTAAAGTACTTCCTAGGAATCTCACTAGAAAAAGGGATCAATAAAAACTAACCAGGAATTAGTTTCCTCACATAGAATTGCCCAAGATCTAGAAAGCTAAATCCAGACAACAACAGGTTGTCTTGCTGACAAAAGTCAGAATATCTTCTGCTAGGTTTCCAGTACCCAGGACCAAGGATCAGTGATTACAAAAAAAGCAAAACAACACGTTCAACTGGTTTTTTCTAATTCTTGAAAAATGTATTATATATGTAATATACACTCCTCAATATATCTATGTCATGTAAAGCCTGGGGGGGAGAGAGAGAGAGAGAGAGAGAGAGAGAGAGAGAGAGAGAGAGAGAGATTCTACAACTAAACTGAACACCACAGTCCTTAATTCAGATCACAATCAAGGTGAACCATGTCAGTTTCTTCTGTGTGACAAAATTATGCCTGTAATAGGAGTCAAGCATAGGACTTGGCATGACAGATAAACAACACTGTCACTGTATCCCAATGACTTTATAATATAATGCAAAGGCAAATGTGGAAAGAAGTAGCAGGAAATGGTGTGGGGTGCAGAAGATTGACAGCTGACCTGGGGTTGTGTCAGGAATGCCTAACTTGATACAGGGTATAAAATGAAGCTGAAAAACATCTCTTGTTTTCTAGTTCATCTGTTAAGTCATTTCATCGTTCACTGAACAAATATCTATAGAAGATCAACTACATGAATAAAGCTGTTTCTGGTCCAGCAAAGCTTCATTCTAGCAAAAGAAGATTAGAGATAATAACTAAAACAAAACAAATTAAAATAACAAAATTAAAAAGTGGCATTTCTCTACACCACCACCACCCCGACCACCAATCTGATGACAGCAGTATAGAGAAAAAGACAATAGAAGAAACATGACAGAGTACACAAGAGTGTCAGGGAGACCTCAAAACATGAGCTTCAAGGAGAGAGCACTGTAGTGGAATTGTCAAAGACAGAGAGAACAATCAACACAACCAGCACAAAGGCCCAGAGTCAGTCCAGTAGGACTTGGTTGGCTGCAGCCAAGGGAACAGAAAGCAGAGTGCTAGAATATGAGATTAGGAAACAGGACTAGGTGGGATGACTCTCTCTTGCAATTCCAGCATCTTGGGAGGTTGAGTCACGAACCTGGAGTCAAGGGGAGATCTTTTCTCAAGAAAGAAAAACCAATAAGAAGGGAAGAGAAAGGTGAAAGAAACACAGATCACCTCCTGGAAAGTCGCTCATTGAATCTTAGTCCACATCATTGTATTACTTTACCACATATAAAAAAACAGTGGGCAGATAAAACCAGAGATGGGTGTACTGAAAATGTTGAAATTTTGTTTTTGTTGTTGTTGTTGTTTGTTTGTTTTAAACCATAGAAATAGTATAGGAATATGTTTTTGTTTTGATCACAGGTGTGGAGATATGGGGCTGCTTTGAAGCAGGTGACTATGATTTGTCTCATGCTCTAACAGAGGTATGTTTTTGCCAGCTACAGATAGTTTTTGTGATTGAGTGACATGTGGTGGGGTTTGGTTCTTTGTTAATCTTTTTTGGGTGTTGTTGGTTATCATTGCTTAAGTAGTTGTTCGTGAAGAAAAAACAAGAAGCAAAATTTAGGTATCTTGACAGGGAAGATGAATCTTTCCCAAGGAACTCAATGTTCCTCATCAGCAAGCAGTTTAATGATAGTGTTGCCCCTTTCTGACTCCTGACTTTATACAGGGATCTCTTTCCTTTTCTCTCTATCCTTTTTTTTCTCATCTAGTGTTAGGAGGTTAAAAGGGTACAAAAGAGGTGGAGAAGAGTATAAGAAAGAAGAACCCACAAAATAGCAAAGACTGGCTACAGATGAGATACAAAGGTGTGAGATGAAAAATGAGCTAAACATTTTACATCTGACAACCTGCTCAAGATGAAGAAGAATTGACTAGTAACAATCACAATGGGGGCAGGTAAATAAAAATGTGGTGCCAACTTTCAGGAGACCTACCACCCAGTGGATTGTTTCATGTAGCATGACCCTGTGTTTGCCTGAGGGATCAGTTTCAGCAAAACCCTCTGAAAATGCCACAGCCTCACCCTCCATCTTTCATCCCTGCTGTTGCACATTTTTATTCTACAAGTTCAGCTTACCTGTCTTCCTCATGGCACTCTCTACCTTTGTAGACACTGATTCGGGAGCTCCACTTGGAAAGTCATGTAAAATAAAACTATTCACTAAGAGTAGTTCACTGTCTTACAGAAGAGCAACAACTAGAGGTAGAGTATTCCCTGACTGTGAGATCTGTTGTTTTTAGTTTGATATTGTAATTTAAAAGTTTCCAAATTACATTTGAAAGTACTTACAGTGTGATACACAGAATTTCATTTGGATTTGTGGTATAATGTAGAAAGCTGAGAATACCTAATGCAAAGAAATACTCTTGGGTGGAACAATTGATACAAAGGTATTTCAATTTTAAAAGTTAAATAAAAAGCAGTAGTTTGTTTTTCAATTAGCTTCAAAACTGATGAAAGATTCATATATAAAAACAATGCTCAATAATTCTCCTTTACTATGTGGTGCTGTCCTACAGAGGATGTGGCAAGAAGCCTTTGGAGGAAAATAGATGCATTGAGATGGATAATGGAGATGGTCCATTAGGTTGGTCTCCTATTCTCAGCATCAATTCAAGACTAAAACACACCACAAATTTAAAATCTACTTGTCTCTATGTAGGCATCTTCTTCTTGTCCTATGATGCAGCCTTGGTAACTCACGGAGAAAACAATGAGTTAAATTTCTTGTAATTAAAAGAACCCCATATGTGCAACTATTGACAGCTGTTATGTGACCAACTCCTTCTCAGAAAGGTTGAAATTTTCCC
The DNA here is from genome assembly GCF_900095145.1 of Mus pahari. Classification (NCBI taxonomy): domain Eukaryota; kingdom Metazoa; phylum Chordata; class Mammalia; order Rodentia; family Muridae; genus Mus; species Mus pahari. Next base: position 29,784,114 of record NC_034593.1, read on the forward strand.
CATGTTAAAACACTCCCCTTCTTTATCAGACTTTGTAATCCAATGTAGAAGATCCCAGTTTTAAGTCCCAGCCTGGGGCCATCTCAGGCTGAACAAAATGCAGCCTTCCTGAAAAAATTAACACAGACAAATCCCCCTAATTGGCCCTGACTGTTGAACTCAGGGAATGGTGCCAATTATACAACCACCTGGGCTTTCAGGGCTTAGAGATACATGAGAGAGACAGTCTGTTTTCTGACTGACTTTTAACCTTTAAGCAGTTAAAACTTCTTAGATTATTTTTATTAAAGGATCACTGGCACATTTGAAGCTTGGAGTTCAGAATAAAAAACAAACAAACAAACAAACAAACAATTAAAGTAGAGGCTAAACAGGAAGAAATTCTGGCTGAGACAGAAAATACTCACATTTTTGTTCATTCGCTGTGGGTTGGTGATGGCTTGTGTTTTTTATCTATTCCAGGTCCGAGACCTCAAAACACATGGCAGCCTTGGATGTATACCTTACCCCGAACCCAGGAGTGCCTTTCACCCATAGTCTTGACACGGAACCACATTCAGTTGTTTGACTCAATCCCGGTTCCGACGAGTCTAAGAAACATTCCAGTTAGATGGTATGATGGCTGTTCTTGGTTGTTAACGTACTATATTTAGAATTAAGTAAAACCCAAGCGTCTGGGTACACCTGTGAAGGGTTTTTTCTTGGTTGAATCATATGAGGTGAGAATACCTTAAATCTGGACCACACCTTCTGGTTGCAGCCTATATAAAGGAGGAAGTGATTGCTCTTTGCCCACTTGCCCCACTCTCACTGACAAGTTCATTTCTTCACTAATGTTAGAGTTGACATCTTCAGGATTCCAATGTATACTGAAGACTACCTGTGACTAGCCTTCTGGCCCCAACAACTATTGGATGCTCAGACCCTCCACTGGGAGACAGTCATTGTTGGAATAGTCAAACCACAGTCTCTATGCCACCCAATAAACCCGGTGTAGATAGATAGATAGATAGATAGATAGATAGATAGATAGATAGATAGATAGATAGATATAGAGAAATGATGATGATGATAGATAGATGATAGATAGATAGATAGATAGATATAGAGAAATGATGATGATGATAGATAGATAGATATAGAGAAATGATGATGATGATAGATAGATAGATAGATAGATAGATAGATAGATAGATAGATGGCAGATAAGTTGATAGACTAATAGATGATAGATAGACACACAGGTACATAGATACATAGATAATAAATAGATAATGATAGATAGTAGACAGACAGACGGATAGACAGACGGACAGATTCATTATACTAGCTCTGTTTCTCTAGAAAACTCTAACTAATACAGGTGGCATTGTTATCTATCAGGGCAAAAACAGTGAATGTGGGTCATCCACACAGAGTCTTCTCTTCGATTCAAGTTAACTTGTAAGTTGGGCATGTGTTCTGTGATAGAATAAACTTTGACTTTCTTGTTGCTTAATTCCCCCAAATACAAAATAGATATATCGGTATATCTGTAGCTTTATTTATTTGCTTTGTTTTGTTTTGGACAGGATCTCATATAGCCCAGGTTGACTTCAAACTCCATGTGTAATGGAGAATGACTTTGAACTCCTAACTCTCCTATCTCTATTTCCCACACACTGAGATTACAAAGCATTACCACCCCACCTGGGGTCTCCATCTCATGTTTTTAAAACTTCTTATTGCATCACCAATTGGATTTTGGCATGTTTGGCTTCAATTGTTCCAGATGTGAAAGAATTCCCAATGTTCTGTGCTCTGACGATTCCCACATGCCACCTGACACTAGCTATATTGGGATGAAAGCATACAGCCATTGTAAAGAGGAAGGAAGCCATAGGGTTGACTGGTTTTCTTAAAGCCACAACTTCCCTGACCAATTGCAATTATATATATATATATAATTTATAGTGTGTCTATGTATTTGTGCATGTGTCTGTCTTCCACCATGGTGATCAGGCTTGACAGTGATTTTACCCAATGAGGCCTGTCCTTCCTTCCTTCCGTCCGTCCGTCCTTCCTTCCTTCCTTCCTTTCTTCTTTCCTTTCTTCCTTTCTTTTTTGTTCTTTTTGTGCTCACTGCAAAGCTATGCTGTTAAAAACAAACTATCCATGTTTGCGTCACGTTTTTATGGATTCCCCATCTCTTTTTAGCATGTAATTATAATGTTCATTCTCTATCCCTTTCAATATTCTATCTTGGACACTATTTGTCTGAGAGGTCAAGAAGTTCCTGAGATCTCAGGGGTAACAGAGTCAAAAATAATTTTTGTTTTTCTCCAAAATAAAATCATTTTTACAAAATAATAAACATCCAATTTACTATTTCTGATTTCTCTTGCCTTTTTATTTTTATTTGTTTATTTCTTTTTAACATGGAGTCTCATGTAGCCCATGCTGGAATCCTTCCAACTGTCTACACATAGTTAAGACTAACCTTAAACTCCTGATCCTCCACCTCCCAAGTGTGGGGATTCCAAGCCTGTGCCACCACAGCAGGTTATACGATTGGCCCTGGACTCTCCTTCTCTGCTGGCTTCACGTGGTGACTCTACAACAGGTTAGATGCAGAGCAGGTGTGAGCACACAGTTGCCTCTTGTGAAACTCAACACTGAAGAGCTCTGCAAACATGAAGACCAATTTAACTTCTTTCACTTAACAGTTCTGGTTTGTAAAAATAAACTTACTGTTAATTGATATATTAACATGCAATAGATTTTTGTTATTTAGATGAATCAGCGCACAAATGGTTAGGTTCTTGGTTCTGTTTCTAAGACACTAAATGCAGATACATAGAATCCACATAAGCAAAATTTCTTTAGATTCCTTTGTGGCTTTACGAAAGTGAAAAGGATCTGAGTTCAGAATGTGTGACTCAAATCATACATTCAATCACTCAGATATTTCTCCTTAATTAGAATAATTAAATTAGAATAATAATTAGAATAATAGAAATTTAAATGTTAATAAAGGAAAGACTAACTGACCTACAATCAATTACTCAGTAAAGGCCATCGCTAATCCACTGGCACACAGACTTCCATTGTTTAATCTGTGATGCATAAAGAATTAAACCTGTATGCTCTGGTACATGTTATTTTGGAACTAATTTTTCTTTTACTTAAAATATATCATAAGAGCCATGAATGTGACTGACCGATCTCACCGTGTCCATTACAATGGCTGCACTGTCATGCCTTTAAGAAAAGTCCTGTAGGAGTTTCAGCTTCATCCTTATGTTTCTATATTTAGACCACATTATACTCGACAGCCTTTTCACATATATTTGTAAGTTCTTTGAATAAATTCCTAGAAACGGAACTGCTGCCTCGAGGATGTGAGTATTCCAGGGCTCCTAATATCCCTTACCCAACTTCTTTTCATAAATGTGGCAACAGCACCATCTTTTCACACTTAGTGGGTATCTTTGCATCATGTCACCTCTTTCTAAGCTTTAGAATTTAAAATGATACCTTATGATCTACCTTTCCTTGCATATTAGCATGTTTAACTATTTTCATCCATAACGACCTGTATCCAAAAATTAGCACTAAGTTAATAGATGTCTCAATTTAAAAATTATACTCATAGGTAAAATTAATTGCTTTCATTGGCATAGGAAAAAGATGTTCTGGGCAGGACACTGATTGCACAGAATAAGACTACCAATTAATAAACAGGACCCCATGAAAGTGAAAAACTTCTGGATGGCAAAGGACACCATTATTTAGACAAAGCAGCTGCCTACAGAATGGAAAACGATCTTTATAAATTACACATCTGATAGAGGGTTAGTACGTAAAATATATAAAGAACTTAAAAACCAGACATCAAGAAAACAAATAACTCAGTTAATTAATGGGGTACAGAACTAAACAGAGTTCTCAAGAGTTAAAACACAAATGCCTGAGGAACAAAGAAATGTTCAACATGCTTAGTTATCAGCGAAATGCAAATCAAAACTAAGACAAAACAAAACAAAAATTCTGAGAGAAGTAACCCAGATCCTAAAAGACAAAGTATGTGTTTGTCTTATATGAGGATGTTAGCTTTTAAGACTTCAATAGGCATGCTACTATCCACATAACCACAGAGGTTAAGTATAGAGTAAGGGAGTAGGGGGAAAGGAACAGTTCTCAAGGAAAATGAAATAGAATATATAATTATGGAGAGATAGGAAGGAGACTAGAATGAGGGAATTGAACAGGGAGAGAGAGGGAAGAAGGAGGAAAGGGAGAAAGTGCAGGGAGAGACAGCTAATACTGAAGGCCAGTGAGGTGTCATATGAAAGAAACTACTATACTAGAAGCTTCTTAAAATAGATACATATAGGAAAGGAATTTAAACGGAGTCACCAAATGTTGGCACTAATTTGTTTAGGTCTATTTTATTGAGTTCTTATTCCTCTACCCTCCTTCCGATCTTTATTCCATCCTAGTCCCCTCCAGCCCCCGACCCCCGACAACACTAGGTAGGAGAGAAAGAAGTTTAGAAGAAAAGGGGAGTGTAGACTTCTTCAGACTATGTCCAACTGATTAGGGGTGTCCTGTTTCTTGGGTGTAGTCCAATCTCCATCATCAGGATATCGCCAACTTCTTCACATTCCTTTGCTCATGAACAGTTGACAAACCACAACAGCAGACAGGAACAGCAAGAGAAGCGGCAGCCTCCTCAGAGCCCAGCTCAAGGCTCATCCACTTGTACCCTCTTCAGAGTCCCCAGAATCAAACTGTCTGCCACTGGCATAATACCTCTCCTAGTGCGTGAGGCAAATCACAGTCACCTGCTGTGAATCAGTCACTTATCCCACACCTGGAATTTAAACAAAAACATATTCACATAACATAACTGTATTTTTTTAAAGAAGCAAAAATTCTTACTACAATCATGTAATGGGGAGACAAAGCCCCAACTAGACACCTTTCACCACCAAGTGAAACTTCCAATTCCCAGAATGTGTTACATCTCACCCATTGAGTTGTTGACCAAAGTGCCACCCATGGAAACTCCCAAACCATTTAGTCTACTGCCAAAGCTATTGGTTGCTCTCCAGAAATGGAAGGAAAGGCCCTGTTGTGGAATACAACACCTCCATAACTCATTGAACGTGGAAGTCTCAAGCTGGCTCTTATCTAGGGACTTCGCCCCTACTGACTAGTGTCCATGACGCTGGAGTGTACTCTGCAAGCTACCAGAGGAGACAGTTAATTGTAAACCCAGCTACAAAACCTGAAATCGACAATGGTGGCCTGCCTGCAAGACACACTAGTGCAATAGTGGCACAAACATTGTGAGAGTAACCAATTGCTCTTTGGATTTAAGACCCATTATGTGAGATGGAACCCATGACCGCCCATACTTGGGTGGCTAAGATCCTCAGACTAGAAAGACCATGGGCCCAGGGGGAAAACTAACACTAGTGTTCTCCTAAAGGAACATACCAATAGAGTAACTCCAAATGACATTCTGCTGTACCCATCAATCAGCCATTATTAGACATTAGCCATTTCTTGATTAGCCATTATTAGAGAAATTTCCTCTTGCAGTAGACAACAATTAATACAGAGACCCACAACTGGACAATGTTCAGAGAGTGAGAGAGTTTAGAATACTTAGTCCTAAATGGGATGTCTTCATCAACCCCCCTCCCTTCAGAATTCAGGGAGATATGCAGAAGAGGAGGCAGAAAGGTTGAATGAGCCAGAGGGGATGAATGACACCAAAGAAACAGTGTCCTCTGACATCAAGGAAGCTGTCCTCTGACACAACAGGTCAGAGATTGTGGCAGTATGCTTAGGACCTGTACAGGTACAAGTCAGATGGGTTTCCAGCCTAGAGAGGTGAAAAAAGACATGAGCTCCCTCCCCTAATAAAGAAGTTATTTCCAGTTGACAGCCACTTATCAAAGGAAAAATTAGTTTTCTCCAATGGAGTACTGCTGGATTATATAAACTACTCTTAAGGGAAGGCACCATGCCCAGTCATAGATGGCCAGCAAAAATTAACTCAATGGTATTTCTGTAGATTTTTTTTTCTCTCTTACTCGTCGTTTGCTTGTGATTTTATGGATTTTGGTGTGTGTGTGTGTGTGTGTGTGTGTGTGTGTGTGTGTGTGTGTGTGTATGCTCACGTGCACATGCACATGCATGTTTCTTGTCTGGCTTTGAAATTCTGGTTTGTTTCTTTTCTAAGGAAAGGGAATTTGGTAAGTGGAGTTATGGGGAGGATCTGGGAGGAGATGGGGAAGGGAAAACCATAATCAGAATATGTTGTGTGATAAAAATATTTGTTTTCAATAAAGATCATTTTAGCAGTTAATTTTTTTTAAGTAAGTGATATTTAAGTGGTTTGTATCATAACTAATGCCTTACATCTATCATAATACCTAAGTCAGGAAAAATTCTTAGTAATGTAGACTGAGGAAAGGAACGAGGCCTGGATGACATAGAACAGAGAACTATGGGGTAAGAATGGCTTTCTACAGGATAGTACTACCTGTGACCTGATTGGCAATGGGACCCATAGTGCTGGGGAGGTCTTGGGTATGCAATGGCACTAGGCAGTACATCAGCCTAGTGTCAGCTGGCTCTAGCCTCCAGCGTGCATAACTTCTCCATCTCCTCAACATCTTACCACATACTGAGAGACAAAATAAACCAGAAAGGGCCCTGAAGAGAGATGCTGGGAGCAACTCACCACAGAGGCGAGCCTTGAAAGGCAGGCAGGCTGAGATTCCAACAGGAGGAGGGACTCAAACTATGTAGCTCAAGGTGCATAGCAGCAAGCAAAGACTTCCATCGAGCCAGAATCACGTCCCTCAGCATACCAGCAGCTCAGAGTTCCTCCCTGTCCTTGGAAGGAGAGCTAAACAAGCAGGCTAGACCAAGGTTGTAGCTGAAGGTTGCTGAGGAAGAAGCCAGCCAACTGAATGCTTCTGTCTCAGACTCCAGCCCCAGAATTGAATTCTGCCTCTAAAACTCCAAGCAGAATCCTGCACTCGGTAGACTATGGATCTTTGCCTGATGAAATGGCAGTAAATAGGTGAAAAAGATGACATTTGCGAAATCCATGAAGTAAGGAACAAGTGATCACCAACCTCAAGCAAGTTTAAAAAAAACACCAAACAAACAAAAAGACAAAAGAGGAAGTTAGCAAATTATCGCTTTACCACATGTGTGCCAGTGCTCTTCTGCATGTATCCTAGTGAGCATGCTAATGAAGATTTAAGCCATTGAACCCACCTTGCCAGTCAGTGCTTAGTGGAAATTAAGCTGTGGATTACAAGGACAGCTTCTCACAAGACTTTGAAGTCTACTGTTTTAGTCTGAATGATCACAGAACTGTCTCGCCCACTTCCCTTCCTCCTTTCTTTCTTAATCTTTTGTGTGGTTTCAGTGAGGGAAGCTGCAAACCAACCTGTGTTGCGGTAATGGCTTTCTTAGTGAACGCTTTAGTTAACATATAGACTTTTATCATAATTTATCCCACCTTGTCGTCAAGTGTTTTGTTTTTCATTTTGTTTCTCACAGTTCTTCAGACAAAAACCTTCCTGGCTTTGTTTTCTTGTTAAGATAAACTCTCAATTTATATCTCTTGTCTTCAGAAGCAACTTAACCCATGAAATTTAAAGTTTGGGAAGGGATTGTCATCCAGGGTGTCTTGGTTGGGGTTACCTTTGCTGTGGTGAAACACCATGATCAAAAGCAAGTTTATTTGACTTACACTTCCACACTTATAGTTCATCATCAATGGAAGTTATGACCGGAGCTTAAGCAGGGGAGAACCTAGAGGCAGGAGCTGATGCAGAGGCCATGGAGGGATGCTGCTTATTGGCTTGCTCTTCATGGCTTGCTCAGCCAGCTTTCTTTATAGAGCCCAGGACCACCAGCCCAGGGATGGCACCACCCATAATGGCCAGGGCCCTCATCATCAATCACTAATTAAGAATATGTTCTATAGACTTGCTTGCAGCCTGATCTTATGAAGGCATTCTCTCAGCTGAGGTTCCTTCCTCCCAAATGATGGTAGCTTATGTTAAGTAACACAAAACTATTCTGAACACAGGGAATTATGAAAGAATCAAAATAATATTGGAGGACAATCAGATGTCTAAGGCTCAAACAATATAGACCTATTGTTGAACTATTCTGATGGTGTGAAATTTTTAAAGTGTCTGGGGACCAGCCTACTGATAGACAGATGCCCATTATTTTTAAAAAAGATTTACTTGTTTTATGTATATGAGTACACTGTTGCTGTCTTCAGACACACCAGAAGAGGGCACTAGATTCCATTACAGATGGTTGTGAGCCACCATATAGTTGCTGGGAATTGAACTCAGGACCTCTGGAAGAGCAGTCAGTGCTCTTAACTGCTAAGACATCTTTCTAGCCTGCAGATGTCCCTTATTAGACTCTCCTACTCCAATGATTAATGGCATTAAGGGTACAATTTTCATAGGGTTGAAAGTAGCTTTTGTGTACAGATAATAAATAATATTGGTGGCTTAACCCATCATAGTTAAAAGAAAAAAAAAATCAAAGCTAGCTGGGTAGGTTGTCGCATGTCTTTAATCCCAGCACTGAGAAGGCAGAGGCAGAACTCTGTGAGTTCTTCTCCAATCTGATCGAGAGCAACCTTCAGGAAAGCCAAGGCTACACAGAGAAACCCTGTCAGTGAGGCATACTGACTCAGATCTTTAATCTTCAGAAGTCAGAAGGCTGAGTCAAGAAGGCAGCTAAATTTGAGGCTAGTGTGGGATATAGTAAGAGCTTTAGAATAGCCTATGATGTATTCAACACCTTGTCTTAATAATAAAAAAAAATACCATAGCTTCTCTTTAAGCTTTTAAATTAGTAATATACACTACATAAGCTTAATTTATTTTAGCAATCAGTTCTAAAAAGCCATAGATTAATATTTGGTCAATTTTATGGATATGCCCAATTAAATACTTCAAATATCATTCATGGTACTATACAAATTCACTACTTTTAACTCTCTGAAAGTGCAGTACTTACCCAAACTTTCCAATTTAATAAAGTAAAATTTTATTTATTGATTCCACATTTAAAATCTGAATCATAAGTCTGACATTTACTTTAAAAAGCCAAATTCTTCTAAGCAAACTACAAATGCTCAAAGCATGAATGGTGCCTTAACGCTATGGATTTGAATTTTATAAACACTGTTTCTTTTCCTATATAAGAGAAGTATATAAATTGTTTTCCTGCCAAGAGTGTGTAATCCTAAACTCATAAACTATTCCAAGGGCCGGGTCTCACCCCTAGAGTCCCCTGACAGTTTCCACTGGACTACCAATTCTAAGTCTTTTTTCTCCATTTCTCTCTCCTGAGTTTGAGGGCTTGCCTATTCTTGCCCAGAGCACCCATAATCCCTCTTAACTTCTTAATGCAGATACCACCCTGTGACCAAACAAACAAACAAACAAAAAGGCAAATGGTGACTGAAGAAAGACACATTCTCGGGGTCTCTACACAAGCATGCCTACCTGTGCACACATTGTCACAGACACAGACACACACAGACACACAGACACACACACACAAACACACACACACACACTCTACAGGGGCCCAGGCAGGTAATCAAGGGTAAGTTCTTGCTATTATCACCTTTAATCCTAGCTGTAACCTTAGCTCCCCTTGCCACATGATTTCACTCATTCATAGGTTCTAAAGATTAAGATATAGGCATCATGGGGAATGGGACAGAGAACGTCATTCTGTCAGCCAGGTTATTATAGTAGAAAAAAATGTTTATGAATTTTCATTTAAATGTATTCTCAAATTTACTCTAGACCCAAACATTTCATTTCATTTTACTCAACTTTAGTCTCTTTATCATACTTATGTCCTTTGACTACATCTACCCAGTGAGCCTGTGTATAGTTACAGGTGAACAGAAGAGGCTATGCAAGAGCAAACACCAGAAGGGCAAGGGTCAGGGTGAGGGAAGGGGAAAGGTCAATTTTACCGTCACCAAGAACACATGGCTAGCCAGGATCCCTGCTTGGAGTAGCTTCTCTCTGTGGGAGGCCATATCTGCTTGGTGGCAGAAAGCTCTTCCTTATTCTTAACCTGCCGGGCAGAGCCTTTACCGTCACAGCTCATCTGAGCCCTACCCAGCACTGCTGTTTGCTGTTAGCACTGGAAATGATTTTCACATTATATTCTCAGTCTGAGTTTTTTTCTAATACCTACTGCAGCTGGAGGCTGTGTCCGCGGTCGGTGGTGTTGCCAAAAACCTTGTGGATGCCCGAGATCCGTTCTCTTGACTATAAATGTCAATGACTTTGGCAGTGAAATCGATGACAGCATATGCACAGTTGAGAAAGAGGGACATGGAAGGCTTCTTGTGGCAACTTCTACACCACCCACCCCCCAAAGAAGCGACAGCTTAGACAGAAAGCTATCAAAGAGAACTCTTAAAAAAGTGGGATAAGGCTGCTGAAGTGCACACAGCTAGCTCTCCACCGCTGATGGCTTCTGGCAGGGGCACAGAGGGGAAAGACTCCGTTCTATTTAAGGGGCAGGGCACTGAGAGTTCAACAATGCTCCAGGGAGTCTATAGGGAATACAAATTGGACTTTAAAATAAAATTGTTGTTGGGGGTAGAGGGGAGTAGACATGGAAGAACCGCAAAGTGAATGTGAACAGGTATATAATGTGAAATCCCTTCAAATCAATAAAAATATTATGATGAATGACAACAATAAAGCAACAACTAAACAAGCAACCAAATAAACACAATTAGTGTGTTTATTGAATTAGTGTGTATGTGCGTGTCTGTATGTGCTTGTGCGTGTACACTCAAGAAAGTGTGTGTGTACTCTCTAGTGTACATGCATGCTCACATGTGCATTCCACAGTGCACAGGTGGAAATGAAAGAACAACTTATGGGAACCAGTTCTCCTTTCCATCATGTGTGTCTGGCACAGAACTCAGGTCGTCAGCCTGAGCTATTTCACAAGTCCTTTGCTTAACTTTTTTTTTTTTTTTTTTAATGAAATTCAAGAAACTAACTCAAACAGCATTTTTAAAAGATCAAACATTCTAACATAATTTAAGGATGTCCTAACTTGATACTTATATGCTGAGGAATTATATCAGGAAAATAAAAAAATCTGTTTTATAGGACAGGCATGGTGACACACACCTTCAATCCCAGCATGCAGGAGGCAGAGGCAGGCGGATCTCTGTGACTTTGAGGTCAGCCTGATCAACAAAGGAGGTCCAGTCCAGTCAGGGCTGCTAAGTGAATATCTGTCTCACAAAAAGAGCATGTAGTGAACTGTTATGGCCACGTAAGGGCAAAAAACTTTCTGTGTCCCATACATCAATGCCATTCACAACACCCACACACTAACTTCACCCCTGAGTCTCAGGTCTCGGATATCATTTGTTGGCTTTTCACGGTTTGGTGGTTTGAGAGCTGGAAAGTGCTCATGCTGTCTGCTCAGAACCAAGGTTACAGCCATGCCCTAGGACAAAACACGGGCAAGCGCTGGCAGAAGCGACTGGGGTTCATCGTGTGTTTGGTTTTTAACCATTTTGGCTGCTATGTTCAGAAACCTGTTACTTTGGCCAACACTTTCACACAAAGCCCCACACCTTCACTGACAGTTGCTCCTTTGGGTTTGCAACTCACCATTTAAGGAGGTGTGACAGACGACAGCGGCAGGTAGGACTACGGTTACCGAAGAAGCTTTACCCTGATGTTAGCATCCCACCGAGACACTCACCTCTCTCAACATTGTGCTCCAATGACACACCACAAAAGAACTTTCTAATACTGTGTTCGAGGCTATTGGAACCGGGGACAGAACATGTTTCACCACAGGCACCGTGCTATACCAAACATCAGTCTGAATCCTCTTGTGGTGAGTCACGCAGATATTAGATAGGATTATCAGTTGAAAAGAGACCCACGGGAAGGCAATCACGTGACTTAATGCAATTCCATAGTGATTTACACTAATTGGGACGGAACATGCCCAGTGCACAGACCCATCAATGTCAGAACTGGAAAAAAAATCTCTAAGCATTGCTTTGTAGAAGACAGGGACCACAGGCCACCCTAAGCCTTACGTTTTATTTGCTGTGAGTTAATAGACCTGGTTCTGGTTGTCAGGTATCCCCGTAGTATACGCTCTATGAAGAACAGCCTATATAGCCAGCCGCATTGCAGAGTTCTTCCTCCCTGGAGGGTATACATGACCTCTCTAAGAAGCCCCAAGGACTTTAATTGGCCTTAGTGGTGAAGGCCACAGAGACATCCCAGAGGCTAAACGAACCTGATTGAGTTGGAGATACTAGGGTCAACCCTGGTCCACGTCTACCTGAAAGGGTAGAGAGAAAGAACAGGGCAGATAGCCTGGCTTCGGCTATCAGTGAGCATGTTTAAGAGAAATCCCCACCCTCAGGGTGTGTCCCTTTGACAATCTATGCCTCTGGGATGGAAGAATCAATATACCTATGGCCTGTGAAGACCAGCTGATACATACCCAAAACCCCAGAACAGCAGACTAAAGAGCATCTTCATTCCTCCCACAAGCCTTGATTCCCTCCTACACATCTCTCTGTAGGAAGGGCTCTCCTCTGTTTCCTGGGGTGACAGCCTCCAAAGGCTTCCATGAAAGAACCTCACTGTCATTTAAAGCTTGTCCTCCTCAACCTCGACATTCGGCTCCACATCCGTGTGTGTGTGTGTGTGTGTGTGTGTGTGTGTGTGGTTTACCTTAAGAAGGGCTTCCAAACAGGGCAGTGAGAACTGCTAACTGTCCCTGTCTATCTTGTTTTTTGTGTGTGGAGCCCTACGGCCATTGTGAGCAGGCCTGGGGAGGCTTTCCCCACTAATGGTGAAATAAATGATACATTAAATCGGGCCCAGGCCACCTTCAGGTAAAGATGAAAAGAGACCGGTCTGATCCAGGGGAGACAGCTTCTCTCAGGGTGTGTTTTCAACTGCACTTTTCTTTCCACTTTAAATAGCGCAGGTGAAAAGGACTTTCTGAGTGTAACCCCATGAACCAGCCAAGCTGCAGCGTCACTTTTCTGCCTCAGGGAAAGAAGGGAGGGAGGGAAGGAGGGCGGAAAGGAGGGAGGAAGGGAGGAGGAGGGAGGGAAGAGATAGAGAAAGGGAAGGAGGGAGGGAGGAGAGGAGGGAGGGAGGGAGGGGGAGGGAGGGAAGGAGGGAGGGAGGGCTGTGCATGAGTGTGCTCTCCACATTCCTCTCTCCCACACTCCCTCCCTTCCCCTTTGCAAAGACAGGAAATCAAGTACACAGAAAGCACTGCTATTTCACCCACACTTCAAAAAAAAAACAAAAAACCAAGTCCAGGTCTCTAGGTTAGATTCTAGAACATTCCAGTAATGTCTGGTTACAATTTTAATTAGGATAAGTTCTGCAAAGTGACCTCTGCTGTGGTCATATAGTGGAGACAATTATGTATTGTATACATCTGAGGAGGACCAGGGAGAGACTTGAAGAAGATGTGAGGTTCAGTTTTTCCAAAGGGTCAAAGGGAAAATGATGTCGCAATAAAGGGCAGAGAGGTTTGGCCCTCAGGGCTGTGGGAGAAAACCTGCTATCTGATCAGGGGCAAATTGTTCCAAAGTTTGGCTGCCGATCACGGCCAAATAAGGAGACCGTTATATTTAACTGTCTGATGCCTACACGGACTAACCCAGAGCATTTCACATAATTTTCATCACTTTCTTATTACTCTGTGATATTTTAAAAAATGGTTATGGTGTATCTCCATCTCTAGATGCAAAGAATATGGATAGAATACATTTATTTTTTCTCTTTTAAAATTTGAGATAGCGTCTCGCTGTATGTCACAGGCTGGCCTTGAACTTTAAACCATCCTGCATCAGCATCTTGAGATTATAGTCGCAAACTACCCATGTCTCAATGGGATACTATTTAAAATAATTGTTTTTTTTTCTTTAGATATGCAAGTGATAAAAAGCACAGTTTTTAAAACTATACAATATATAATATGGGATTAAGCCATAAAATATGGATATTGACTTTTATAAGCTTATACCCTTCATATAAATGGCAAAGCAGGTTTTGGGTTTTTTTAGTTGTTTTGTGCATTGGGGTGCATCTGTGTGGAGGCCACGAGACAGCCTTAGTGCTGCTCCTCAGGTGACAGCTACCTTTTTTTAAAAAATAGGGGTCCTTCACTGGCCTGGAACTTGCTAAGGAGGCTAGCCTGGCAGGCCACAGAGCCCCACAGATCTGCCTATCTCTAGCTCTCCAGCCCTAGAATTACAGGGCTATGACTCTGTATCCAGAGGGGAGGGGATTTTGGTTAAAGTGGGGTCTTCACGCTACAAGGGAAGCGCTTTACTGACTGAATCATCTCCTTCACCCCAGAGCAAAGTTTAAATTCAGAGGGGTCTCCAATCCCTAGCCGTAGCAATTAAGGGCAACAAACTGCAAAACTGGTGTACTGCACCGCCTCAGACTTCAGCCAACAGCACGCACTCGTGGCATATTCCTGCCTGCCCCTGTGCCCACCTCACCCCACACTGAACACCACACAAGCTACACCAGCTGGCCGAGTGACAGGAGACCAGCAGTTGCTTCAGCAGCAGCAAATAGAAATGCCACAAGGGACAAAGGAAGAGCTCTGTCTACAGGAAGGGAGGCATGCTTTTAAGGTATGCCACCAAGCAGCAGGGTGAGGAGAGGCAGGGACATCCAGGGATCTACTGGATGAACAATGAAAGGTGGTAGGAGTTGGTGGCAGATTGGAGATCTTACCATGTCAGGCAGGCTTGCCCTTTAGTCACAGCCTGACTTTTGTCCTTCCTCTTACAGGACATCATAGGTGAAAAGATGTTTCTAAACCCCTCGCTCCCTGCTTGTCTTGCAATGTATGGCATTTTCCTATTTGTTTGGTTTTTTTTTTTTTCCCCTTCAAAAATGACTCACAAATGCTGTATTATTTTACCCTACACAAATTGCTTTCCATAAATCCATTGGGCGGGAGAGGGAGTCTTGAAGCCATATCATAAACATGACACATCTGTTTCTAATAATCAAAGAAGTATAATAAAACCTTTACTTTGGAGGAATGGCCAAAGTTTCATCCTAACGGCAAATTATATCCATCTGGTCCCCAGAGAGCGGGCTTTTGCATTAAGGAATATTTGTTGCTTGGGTGATTGGAGTGTGGGAGTCAGGGAGAGGGGAAGTTGTTAGCTCCAACACTTAGCGCTAAGTGGAGTTCATTTCTAAAATTGAAGCTTCCAGAAACTGGTGAGTAATCCTCCGCCGTGGCGTGATATTATGTCACCAGATCTGCTGAGCCGAAGCACAATAAAAGTAATCCTCCCTCCTGTAAATGCTGGTGATGTGGCCCTCACAGATGTGCTACAGGGGAACCGCTCCTGCCGGGTAGAGTTCAGGAGCCGGGGCTGAGGCAGCTGGTGAATTTCCGGTCCACATATCACTCCAAGTCCCTGTGATGTGCAGAGGCCTAGAATGGCCTTCCAGCTCTGACTTCCCTTGCTCTAGGCATTAGTGAGCATTTCTGCACAGTCTCTCAATATTTCCAGCCAGTCTGACAACTTACTGACTATGCAGACAACAGTGTATGGGGAGGAAGGCAGAGGAAGGATTGGGTAAGAAAAGGGGCTAGCGTTTAGCGGCATGTGTCCTGGGAGACAGTAGCTACCCACAGGTATAAAAGGAGCCACTTGAGTCGAAGGCCACCAAGGCCTGGTGACAGGACCTTATCCAGGCTCCAATCTAAGGAACTCACCAGCTTTTTCCAGTGTGACCTACTGATGCAATTGTCCAGTGTCTATGCTGAAATTATTTTTAATGAGCCCTCCTTGTCTCCAAAATGAAGGTAACAGGTGAAGGAAATTTAGATCAATATAATTTAATGACTTTAGTCCGTCGGTGGCAGATTCAAGCAGGACTTACCCGTCACACAATGTCTAGTCCACTGTGGCTGGCCAAGGCCTATGGAATCCACGCCCAACCCCTCTAAACTCCAGAACAGAGATTCTGATTGGTCAAGCTTGAGTACCAAGCGTCCTGGCTAGGGAAGGCGTGATGCCCTTGGCCAATAAGAGATAGAACGCCAGGAAAGGTTGGGTTATAGTCAAAAAACAAACAAACAAAAAAACAGAAACAAACAAACAACAACAACAACAACAAAAGCCAACATCGCAAAGATATTCACTGGGATGGTACTCTCAGAAACCTGCTACCATACTTACTTGGCAATGCTTAGCATCTGCCCCTCCAGGGAGTGAGCCCCTCCCAATAAGACAGCGGGGAACACAGCCACAGCATCTGTGTGCGTGGACCAGGCAGGACCCACGTGTTACCGTGGAGCTCTGTTATGAGAAGCTAAGTGAGCAGAGCCTGCGGCTTATTAAATCTCATATTGCAGAGGCTCCACCAAAGTTCACTCAGTGGAATCTCAGAATTGAACAGGATCCCCGAGAGGCCCCACAGCGGCAGAAAGGTAAGCAAGGTCAATCAGCCCACACTGCAGAGTTTCACTGAAAGCCATTAAACAGCCTTTAGCTTTAAATAGCTCAGGTAGCTTCATATGCAATCGTTTATGAAGTCTTCGGCTGTGTCTGAATGCCACAAAACCTTGACATGTTCTCTCTCTGTGTGTGTTTGTGCATGTGTGTCTGTGTCTGTGTCTGTGTCTGTGTCTGTGTNGTCTGTGTCTGTGTCTGTGTCTGTGTCTGTGTCTGTGTCTGTGTCTGTGTCTGTGTCTGTGTCTGTGTCTGTGTCTGTGTCTGTGTCTGTGTCTGTGTGTGTAATGCCAAGCAATGAGCCCAGACTCTCTTGTGTGTTGGGCCATACTTTAACACTGAGGTGTAGGCTTGGCCCAGGTGACTCATGTTAAAATGAAAGGCAGGAACCTGGGATTTCCGACCCCACTTTTCCCACCCTCGACTGCTTCTAAATGCCCATTTTCATTTTTTTCTTGCTATTGGGCATTTCTCTAAATCCCTGTGAGGTGAGGAGGGGGCACAGCCACCTCATTTCCTGTTACAGTTACATCCCTACTTTGCAATTCTTCCCCACAGTTAATAGCAAACACATCCTTCCTTAAAACCAGTGCCTTTTCTTTGACTCAGTTGTAACTAAATACGGCTAATCACTGACTGTGGGAATCGACATATATGTTTTACCTTCTTGTCACTGTATATAATTTTTGCCCCTTTTCTTTTCTTGTCTTATCTCAGTTTGTTTGTTTGTTTTGTTTTTCCTCAGATACTCATCACCAATAAGATCTACAGAGGAAAAGCAGTAGTGGGGAAAGACAGGCTCGCTACCAGCATCATTTAACTAGTTCAGTCGGCCCTCCCTGACCATTTGGTAAAAAGCCTCCTGCATCAGGACCACATGACAACATTTGGGGAGCCAGGCACTGCTTCAGTATGTCTCCTCTAGAACTATGCAAAGTTTCCATTTTACAACTGCACTGGTATAAAAAATGAACATAAACTAGGCCAAACTCATTATCATACATTCACTATGAGTGGACGCAGTGGCATGACTTTAAGAGGAATTAAAGCTAAAACATTTGAAATGCTGTGGGTTTCCCAGATATGGTGCCTGCAGAGCCTAACAGAGAAGTTGGCCTTGCTTTGGGGGGGGAGGTCACTACTACAGAATAACTCCCCATCCAGACAAGGACTCCCAAAGCACCTCACCCAGAAGACCCCTCTTTCCCTGGTCTGATATAAGCTAACACGGTGAGACCCAAAGGGAAGAAATCCCCACCTGCACACAGCGCTGCTCCCAGCCAGGAATCACCTATACCTTTTCTGTGGCTAAGCTGTAGGACAATTATGTACTCCCCCCCCCCAACACATCATAACTCTCCTCTTGTTTATGTAAAGACCCCAATTAGGCCAGAAATAGAATTTAGCACGGCAAACATTGTTTAAAAAATGTTGAGACATTTAGACCAGTGTGCCCATTCATTATTCTCCTTTGAAACCTAATATTAGCAACAGCATGTACAGAGACCTGGACCATGAATTAATAATGAAACAGTTGTACTGGAAAACATGTGCGCACCTAGTTACTCTACTTGGCAGGCACCTGTCGGGATGGGAGTTCGCCCTGGCTTACACGGCACTTTCTATGATCATTGTATTTCCGTGGGATTTCCTGCGGGGAGAGAGACCACAGAGCATATGTCTCCCACTCCCACTCAGCTGCCACAGAACAGACGCAGGTTCCTGGGGAATGCTCCAGCCCCAACCTTTGCTTCTCTGAAGGTTTGACTGGTCACAAATAGGTTGCTTAGATATTTTAGTATGCGTGGTGTCAACTATTGCTCCATCCAATTCATTCTAGCACAGCCGTTGAACAGTCTTTAAAGACCAGGATAAACTGATATCCTTGAACCATTTCTAGCTAGCGGTGGGGAACCATTGAGAACAGAGTTCGCAGGTTCTATCAGACATGGGGCGGGATTCTACTACCGTGGTCCTCAGGTTTGTGGTCTTGAGCACTTTATGGCTCTCTTCTGAGCCTCAGTCTGTTCACCTGTAATGGAGCATGGGGTAGTCACCTCTATGGCCCACGAGGATGAGCACAGTTATAGTGGGGGCAGCTCCCGCAGTGCTGGATGAATGGAGCCACCATGGTCTCACACACACACACACACACACACACACACACACACACACACACCCATCATCTTCTTTGTGCTTCTGCCATGTAGTATAATCATTAGCGCATACTAACGTTTGTTGTGTAAACCACGGGATGTATTTTACATGCGGTCTTTTCATCCACAAAGCAGGCCACTTTGTTTTCCTTGGCCTGGTTTTTAACCGGAGCCGTTTGCACCCGACTCTCTTCCGTCCGTGGCACTTGACAACAACTCAGTTTTCAAATGGGCTTCGCCTTTCTGATGGGTTCTCCCCGCCCCTGAGAACTCAGGACAAATTCTTAGCACGAATGCTTATGGTAGCAATCCAGACAAATGTCAAGCCACGCATGACGGGTGTCCTGAGGGGTTCTATGTGTGGAACTGCAGATTTAAGGATGAAATGGTTTATTTCTTGCAACTCAACTCACTCACCTGTCCCTTAAAGACTGGGTTTTCTGTGGCTTCCTGCATACTTTTTTTTTTTTAAGCCTTTCTACATCTGCACAAAACAAGCAGTTGTTGTCATCACCATTCTTGTCCTGTGAAACCTTAGCCAGGTGATTGAGTTACAAATTCCGTTTCTCTAAGCAGAGCCCGGACTCTTAGCCCCATACTGGGAAGGTGCATCCAGTGGCCCACCACAAGCCTTGCTTTGGAGACTCATACATTTAGACATTACCATCTATATCTTTTAGACTGAAAAAAAAAAAATCAACCCCTAAAGTTATTTACAACAAGCAAGCAAGATAAAAGAAAAGGAACATGTTAGAATTCTCCCCTCTGCCCTTGAAAACCAGTTGATCGCAACGGACCAGTTTTTGTTTTAGTTTGTTTTTTTAGTTATTGCGTAACACGGTGCAGTGTGGAGTACAGGAAATAATTTAGCCCACGCACCTGCACAGAAAACCCACATCAACGAGTTTGCTTCGGCAGTCAGGCTGGGGAACCAAACGCTAAGCCTGAAAGCAAACGTGAAATCAAATACGAAAATTGCACAGCAGCCCCGCAGGAGTCAGCTATCCAGAGGCCCCGCTGAAACCCCATCTGTCAGGTAGAGTTTCAGATACATTTTGATGTTTTGGTCACCTGACCCAAGCTCTTCAGCCCAATTGGCCCCCAAATTCCCAGGGCAGGTAATGAGGTAACCAGAGTGTGTGGGAACGAGAGGATGGGGCAGATACAACTTTCCCCGTCATTCATTAGACTGTCTACTAATTCTGCTTGTTTCTTGGTTTGACGTCTGCTTATCAGGAAATTTGAACTTCTTATAGAAACGGAATGACTTTATCTACACCTGGGACAGAATTTAGTAACATTTGTGTAAAATTAAACCATTGTAACAGAAAATAGTAATTTGGGAGATTAAATTATTTATACATTAATTTAACAGCCAACATGTTTTAATGCGCTTGCGTTTTGTTTTTCTCCACTCTCTTATTAAATATCATTTGGAATATCACACTGTCATCCTTGCGTTGCCTGCAAAGTCATAGAAATAAATGTGCTGACTTATCCTTTTCTAATCCCTTTCTTAATCTCACAGGGATTTTGTCCAAACAAAATAAATGTTTATCCACATGGCATTTGTCACTATGGGAACTTTTGGCCTTTAAAATGCTGACTCTGGTAGCAGAGACAACCAAGAGGAGAAATTTGCCTTGTTTAACAAGAATAAACAGAACCAGTTTGGCTAGCAACCCTTGGTATAACTTAGCCTAATGGGGGAGGGGCAGAGAACATGGCTTACTGTTCAGCCAGATTGGGGTTTCCTGGCAAACCAGGAGCTCAAACGTCACAGAAAAACTTGAAGGGATTTTTCCTTAATTTCATGTAACTAATTCCAAACATGAACAACATTAGCTGATGTGTTAGCATACATGTATAACAACTTTTGCAACTAATAGTGCCACTCTTTATACTCCTGTGTTGAGCCTGACAAGCTGCTCTGACAGCTTGACAACTGACAGGAAATAGACTGGTCTGCAAACTTCAGAATAAACTCAGAGTGACTTTTTTTTTTTTTTCTTTCTTTTAAGTCAATTGATGCAATGCTGTGACACTCCCCAAGTCGTTGAAAGTATTTCCCTCTCTCAAAATACATCACATGATTATCAAACACATCTTTGGGGGGGGTAGGGGTGGCTCATAACAGCTTTATCATTTCCCTCACCAAAGTGTGTATAGTGTCAAGCACATGCAAAAGATATGGTGCCTGAGACCTCCTTAACCAGTTGGGGACCGTATCAAACATGAACGGGGATCAGTGTGAGAACTGGTGTAAGCTCTCTGTAGAAAGCACACAGCCATGCTCAGATATGTTATTCAGGAAGCAGGCATAGAAGAGGTGAGGCAGTCCTGAGGATGGTATAGTGACTGATGAGAAATAAATCTACCTTGGATGTATTATTTCATGACCCTAGTGTACACACACACACACACACACACACATACACACACATCTGACTGCTGCTCCCCTCAAGACATGGGTCCAGTTCAAGATAAGCAATTTCAATATGAAAAGCTTCTAAAAACACAGATAAAAATGATTTAGGTCTTCCAGGTGTGCCATAATTCTTGGCAGGAAAAAAAAAAAAAGAAAGTTCACTCTGGGTGTGTAATCCCTTAAAGAAATTTGTTGTCAGAGCTGGATAAAAACATCACGTTAGAAAAATAGAAGCTCAGCTATGCACAAAGTGTAAGGTGGGACGGTGGAACTCTCTGCTTCGTGCCGAAGTTACGGCATAAAAGTAGAACTCCCTTCTCCTTATGTAAACACTGCTGGATTTGGGCAACATTTCAAAAGAGGTACAGCTGAGCGTGTAGGAACCTATAGAAATAGGACAGACTCTTGGTGGGAGGTTTGGGGTGGGGTTCTAATGCCAAGCCAGACTCTAATGCCCAGACAAAGGAAGAAAGAAGATGCATTTTATAGCTTACAGATTTTTCTTTCTGTCTTTCTCTTTCTCTCTCTCTCTCTCTTAAGGCAGCAGACCAACCAAATAACTCAATCAACAACAACAAAACTGAGATGTGCCGTGCAGTGGAAAATGTTATAACAACTTGAATAACGAAGAGGCCCCCGAAGGAGTGGGAATGTAGGCGAAGGGGGAGAGGCCCATATTATGGAATATTTAAACACTGTAATTTGATGCACATTTATTAATTGGCTGCTTTTTAAGAGACCCTTATTTATGGCAGGTCTAGGAACAATATAGCATGCACAGAGCCCTCATGGCTTCTTGTGCTTTCCAAATGTTCGGATGAAATGAACATCACATCTAATAGTGGTGCTCCCTGCTCTTGAAGTGTCTGCCAGTACCACATCCCTTGGGAGCTGTTACCACCAAATTAATATCCTGTGGGTCACTTAACTCAAAAAACCACATTATAGAGGCATTATGTGATTAGATGTACTGCTTTTACAAGGCGGTTGGGGTGTGTACTTTGCCTCTGTTCCAGAAAGGATGGTGAGGCTCATGTACCTCCAAGCCGGAGTCTCTGCAAGGCCAATGACAGCACAGACACATGTCCAAAAATGTGACCTCCATTCGCCGTCAGAAGCTGCCTTTACAAGATCCACCAGGGTGACTTGCTTAGTAAGAAACAGACCCGAACAGCTGGTGGGGATTAGCTGCTCTGAAGGGAGGTGTTTTCTGTCCCTATCAGGCCAGCTTGTCGCCAAATGCTCATAGTAAGTACAGGGCCATGGAATGCTCCAGTGGCTCAATGAGTCGGCGTGGGCTGCTTGCACAGAACCATACTGTGACCGGAGTGCCCTATCAAAGCTAGGATCTACCAGCCAGAAAAGACTGGGGTTGTGAATTTGAAACGTGTCCTTTCGTCTCCTCCCAAACAGCAGGAAGTATGCTTTGTTTTTGCTTGAGTTCTGAAGGCATCTGGAAGCAGCACGCCAGACATTTCTTGCAGGAGATTCAGTTGGTGTCAAGTGCAGTGACTACAGTCAGTATAGGCGCATAGCTCCTCCTTATGCTCTACTCTTGAGTCTCTAGGGAGACAATTCACTTACGCATCCTTCAGGTGGCATCCAAAGAGGGTGCAGGCTGCCCTCAAGAGGGGAATAAATCTCAAAAGCATCTAGGAGGGGCACTAAGGGCTAGACATATGTTTGAGTAGGACTATGGGATATCTCTGGTTACATTCCCAATCAAGTAAAAATGATGTTTTACTTGATTGTGAAAGCCCTACAGTAGTTACTTTGGTTTTTTACTGGGTTGGCCCTGAGTACTTATTATAACTCGATGTGCTTGCTTAAGAGAATTTTGTTGTTGTTGTTGTTGTTGTTGTTGTTGTTGAGCTGTCCAGACTGCCAGCAGATACTGTCACTACAAAGCACACTGATCAGCTGTGAGCTACAGTCTACACACAGAAGCAACAGAACTTCTGGGGGTTGGGGTGGGCAATGAAGTGGGAACAGAATTGCTGTACCATTCTAGATCATTCTTTACGGGTGACCAAAGCGTTAAATTCTTGAACGGCTCTTTAAAACGTCATCAAATATTTACTCTCCAGAGAAAGTAGAGTTTTATAGAAGAGAGGCATCCTGAAGAGTTGCTTTCGGAAGCCCTGCTTACAGGGGTAAGTGGACAGGGTCTCCACTCTGCCTATCCAGGGTCGTTCATTACTTTATTCCTCAGCCTGCTATCACAGAGAAAGCATGTGAAAAGGAGCCTGGCAGGGTGGACTGTGTTCTTTCTATTCTGTTTTGCCAGCTGCCATGTTTGTGAACTGGCAGGATTCTTAGTCTCAGCTGTGTGTGTGTGTGTGTGTGTGTGTGTGTGTGTGTGTGTGTGTGTGTGTGTGTAATTGTAATGGGATTCTAATATTTACCCAAAGATTAATAATTAGTGAAACAAATTTCAGTTTCTTGCATTTGTATCCTGAAACGGGTAACAAGTAGAGACAACTTCTGACTTGGAAGCCACCCTGTCCGAAAGGTCATGATGCTATGCCACCTGTGATCCCCCTAGGCAGACGAGAAGAGCTGCATTCAGGAAGAGGAACCCGGAGCACCACGACTGACCAAGGAGATGCAGGTGATGTGCAAATGGCAGCAGGGTAGAGAGCAAAGGTGGAAATGCTGCATTGTGAACATCTAAGCTAGGATTTGTGACTTGGGA
Organism: Mus pahari; assembly: GCF_900095145.1. Taxonomy (NCBI): domain Eukaryota; kingdom Metazoa; phylum Chordata; class Mammalia; order Rodentia; family Muridae; genus Mus; species Mus pahari. The sequence continues at coordinate 29,807,978 of NC_034593.1, forward strand.
TTTGGAGGATTTTCGCTCATTGCAGAACCGGGCTGTTGATGGAAGTCTGTGATTGTGAAGTTGACCCTAAAATAAAACTATCTGAACGTATAGTGTCTGTTTAAAAAACAAAATTTCAGAATAGACATACTCCTGTATTTACTGACATTCCCAAAAGGTAACAGAGCACTGAGTACTGTGTGCACTTTGGGTGTCACCTTCCCCAGCTTCCTGAGGCCAGTTATGTCCCCCAGTTGACACCAAGGTCTGATCACCAACATGTGCAACCTTCAGTCTGCCTGAGACATCATCTGTCCCTCTCCCTATCCAAAGCAAACACTTTCTTCAATGTCAGCACCCATGAGATTTTACCTGTGATTCTGTGCAGTGAGCAGTTGCTAAGAGATAGGAGGAGAGTCAAGAACAAAATAGGTGTGCACAAGCCTCCAGTGAACACGAAAAGTAGGCTGTCAACAAGATTGTACTTTCCCAAGGATGATTGCTGTGTACTGCACTATCAATGCCACTCTACCACAGAGCAACTGCCCATGCCCCCACCCCCCACCCCAAACTGTGGCCCTCTGTCCACAGTCCCTTCCACCACTCTCTAAAAACAAAGCCCAGATATGCAATTCTCTCTGCAACCTTCCATACTTCCATTAAGCTGGCTGACTTTAAAGCGGCTGTGCATATTGGAAACTGTTTCCTGCTAAGGGAGAGGAAGTGGCCATCACACCTTTAATTGGACGGCCATTTGAGGATGAAGACTAGGTCAAAATTAGGTGCAGGGCATCTATTTGGGACAGCTCCAAGCTCCACAGTCTTGCGCACCTTGCTTCAGGACCCACATACCCCAAATGGGGCAAAAAACGAGAAGAGGAAAGTTGCGCACCCACCCAGGGCAAGGACTGTAGCCTGCAGGAGGACAGAATTCGTGACTTGTTTTTAAATAAGCCAGCAGAGGCAAGAATACAGTCATTCTGCAAGGCAGAAACTGTAGGCTACTTTTCGCCCACCTTCAACACCGTAAACCAGGATTTAAACCCTTCAGAGCTCTCCTGTTTCCTTCCTTTTGCCTGTTCTGTTTCTTGCTTCTTCTCAGTTGTCCACAAATGCCAGCCAGCTCTGTACCTGGATCCTAGAGAGGCTGAACTCTACCAAGGTTTGCTAGTCTCCCCGACTCCCCCTGCTGGTGGGTTTAACTACCACCCAAACTCAAAACAGCAACTGTCCAAAATATTTTTCAACTCCCATGATAATAGAGTAAATCAGAAAGGGAAGAGAGAACACAGAAAGAGCTCAGCTCATGCTCGAGCCTGCCATGCACGGTGACAGACGTGAGCCCGCCAGAGACTTAATATCCTTTCGGAAACTAGCCTTGGGATCAGGTTTGTAAAATATAAAATAGATAAGTTGCTTTTTAAAGTTCCCTCTATTCTTTTTGTTCCCACACTCTTCTTCATGTTTGCGGCTTGCAATATTTCCCTCGGTCTCTAGCCATCTACTTAATAAGTACCAATAAAGACCGCGTGTTAGCCTCAAACACTGGTAGGGGTTCCCGCCTGCTAATTGCTTCTTTTGCACTTAACTGTTTCCGCCCTCTCATCAACAGGAGCTTTGGTATAAAGGGCGATGAAGGAGAACTCGCCGAGGCCAGCCGAAGCCAGCCTGCTGAATGCTGCTGTAATTACACAGTAGCCTGGAGTAGCTCTTCTCAAATCAAATTATGAGCCTGGATTACCTAAAACTCTCAGGGCACGGTCCAGGTTTTCATTTGTCTGGAGGTTGCTGTCAGCAAGCAGGTTTTTTTTTTTCCCCCTTCTCATTATTCTTTACAGGGATTATCAAGGCCCCACTTCCGAGGCAGTATCCCAGAGCTAGGAGACGCTGGGAAGAGAGCCGTTTTCTCACAAGGCTTGTCTCCCCGTGCACTTATCGCTTATTTTTAAAAAATATAAAAGGAACAAAATGAAAAGAAACTCTTTTTTTTTTCCGTGTTTCATATGTTTCTATCATTTGCATATCAAAGTTTATGTCCAGCTGAGTTTACTCATGATTCTTTGGCAAATATTTATGCTTTGTTAATGTCCCAACCACCTATACACCAATTAGAACAAGAGTCAACAGGCTCAACCATATTTCGATCGTTGTTTGAACACCTGACTGTCTCCTGGGAAGTGTGTACTGCACTAGAAATAAGAGAAATAAGATCATCTAGAGGTCAAGTCTCCTGGAGTAGAGACTCCCTATGGTGTGTGGTCCTCTGCCACTCCTTTAAACCCTCATTATCTCCACATACAGCCAAGGATATGGAACTTGATCATCCCAAAGGTGTCCGTTCTTCTAGTCTCACCTATGGGCCTCTGTTGAACACAGTACCTATGTATTGTTTAAGCAATTCTTGTACCTCATTGGAAGTAGGATTTTAACTTCCACAGCCAATAGGTATGCAAAAGGAGATAGCCATCCATTTCTTAAGTGGTTTAAACTTTTATTAAACCAAAACTTGGTGTTCTTGAGATGATAATATCAACAGCTTAGATAAATGAGAGATAAATCAACAGCTTAGACCATTGCTAACTTTTAAAAAGAGAGTCCTGGGGTACAGGTCCCAACTCTGGCAGGATCTGTGAACTGTAGGGGTATAATTTGGAGTGTCTGAGATTTCTAAAGTTGCTTCCATCATAGAAATGACAACTCAAGAAGCAGGGTGTGGGGATACAAGCAGTTTTCTGGGCATTGGTGACCAGGCAGATCTCTATGAGTTCGAGGCCAGCCTGCAGAGTGAGTTCCAGAGCAGCCAGAGCTACACAGAGAAACCCTGTCTCAAAAAGTATATCTACATCTATGTCTATGTCTACATCTATATCACACACAACCAAGTAGCCACACTCCAAATACAGCAGTCCCTCTTGGCAAATGAATATTGGTCTAAATACTGAAAAATTCTCTCTGGTTTGGGTCAGCCTGTGTTCAGAGACTTTCCATTATGGTACAGAGGTTTAAGGTAGGTACAGGGTTAGGAAGTGCAAGAGCATAGCTATTGGGGATCAAAGGGGAAATTTTCAGACATGGTCATTACAGCAATACACTATATAGTACAAGCCAATTTAGTAAGTTAGTGCTTCAACTGATCCAAAGATAATAATAATATGATTTTAATGTAATAACTAATAACTTAATCTGGAAAGAATTTTAAACTAAACGTAAACTATTAGTTGTATATGCGTTTTTTTAAAAAAATCATGAGATCATACTTAATCTTTTAAAAATTTCTCATTAGACATTAGAAAATGAACTGACCCTTAGACTTAGCGCTACTTGAGAACTAAAGGACTTTGTTAATAATGCAAAGTTAATTCTGTTTTTAATACTACTTTTCTCTATTTAAAAAAATTGTAACATGAGAGTTAGCACCTTCTAAGTTCTTGTGTAGCCACTAAAACTCGGGTCCCACACACAAGACTAAGCTACTCTCAGGAAGATACCAAGAAAGCAGTGTTCAGGGTGTGACAAGATAATGTGGCCAATGAGGATGTGGTTTTCACTGTGGGCCGTTGGCGTTAACGGAGATGGATTGGAAATGAAATGCCATTTGGGAAAGCGTCGAGTAAGCGTATCAGAGAGGATTTTTATTTCCACGTGCACATTGTACACACAGGTAAATTAACCAGAATCTGATTGCTGGTCTTAAATCAAACATGAAGTCCTGGTCCCAGAATCTCCTCCTATGTTAATCCGTAGAGCTTTAAAACCTGCTTTACAAACTGGAAAAATTCCAAAACCATCACATTGCACCCATTTGGCTTTATTCGTAACCAATGTGTTTCTCCTTGAGTTGTGGTCAGAGCGGGAAGTGTTGCCAACAGAATTGTGCAGTTCCTGTCCTTGTCCCAGTACGGGAGCCCCTCCCTTCTCCCTGGCTTTCAGACTGCTGCTGTCAGAAATGGACGCATATGGATGGAAACACGCTAAATGTGACTGGTGGACAGCACTATTGTACGATCTATGATCACTATTTTATAGACATTAGTGTCAACATGGAGAGTCAGCCCGTAAAGGGAAGTGTCACTTGGTATAAGACCAACCTTTCCATACCTCCCTTTCCAATCATTACCATGCTCTCAAAACTTTCTCCCGAGCAGCCCTGTAAGATTGTCTCGTGTGGAATACTGGTTACACACCCAAACCAAAGCACACTCAGCCGCTGCTATGTTCTTCCTTCCTTATCGACACAAATCCCGTAGTTCTTAACCTCGCTCGCCCCATTTCCCTATCCACTGGTGATATTATGCCATCCACTTCAGTGGGTCTACACTTTTATCAGGATGAGAGTAGAACCTATCACATTTGTAGTCACAGGCAAATAGATGCTATCATTATTACTGATTTGCTGAGTATTCAAACCTGTGTCTGCCATTACGTTTTCTTTTGTTAAGGACCTTCTATGACAATGAAGTCTTGAAACCATGAAATGGTCTTCTCTCTCTCTCTCTCTCTCTCTCTCT
>NC_034593.1:29812639-29831585 GCF_900095145.1 Mus pahari
TTCTTCTTCTTCTTCTTCTTCTTCTTCTTCTTCTTCTTCTTCTTCTTCTTCTTCTTCTTCTTCTTCGTCTTCTTCTTCGTCTTCTTCTCTTTCTGCACACTCACATTCTTTCTCTCTTTTCCCCTTTCTCCTCTCTCTCCTTTCCCATGGCGACTTTCCTGACCTCCTTCTGTGGGGCCAGTGAACTTGCCTTCCTAAAAGCAGCTTCCCAATAAACTTGCATTTAATATCATCTAATCTGTCTTGAACTGGCTCATTTCACTGGTAGAGAAATAACTTACCATGTCTCATTATGCCTGACTTTTTTCTATGGGTTCTGGGGCTCAAACTCAGGTCCTCATGTGTAAAAAACAATCACTGTATCAACTTAGCTATACCCCTCGTACAAATGTCAAGTCTTATATATCTTCATCATTTTACAGTAAAGTAGACTCACTTTATTGCTATTATTTATGTATTGTCAGGCTCTCTTCAATGGAACCTTCTTGGATAATAGAAAAGTTTTCTATCTACACTGTCCAGTGGAATAATCACCACCTGCCTGTAGTTAATGAGCACTCAAAATATTGCATTTTGACTAAGGAATTGAATAGTTAATTGTATTTAACCTTAATTAATAGAGTTGTGACTAATGGTTATATTACCACTGTGGAAGATTTTGCAATTGCACCCACACTTGAATCTTGAAAATGAAGCATCTGTAAAACAGATTAAAAGGAAGAAAATTCTTGGGATACCCATAAGAGGCCATGCAGGGTCTCCAGCCAGCCATGGTCATTGGAGTCCTTTGTGTTCTCCTATGGTAGGTCTGTAGGTCCATAGGTCCGTCATGGTCCTAGAGGCTTCCTGATGCCTCTTTCTCAAGGGCAACCACCAGGAGCCGTGTTCCCATCACCTCAAGGTCTTGCCTTAGCATCTTCAAAGTACTCATCTGAGACCTCTAAGGGGTCTCTTCGTATCAAAGAGCCTTCAGCTTTCCATTTCCAAAGAACAGTGGGAGAAGTCATCACGTGTTGTGAATATAAAAGTGTGCCATATTCACTGAAAAAAAATAAGTGTGCCTCTTGGAACCTCAGTTGCACTGTCCTGAGGATCTTGGAGATAAAACCTTGGAACCCCTCTGAAGAGATCACACACACACACACACACACACACACACACACACACACGGCTTACTGTGCAAATCACGTGAGAAAGTCTTGAGACTTCTAACTAGGACCTGAAGTGGAAGTTTCTGGTGGTCTCATGTGATGTAAAATCATGTGGTATTTTGCTGAGGCAGATTTATGTGACATTTTGCTGAAGCAAGACCCATAGGAGGACACGAGAGGTTTGGAGATCACATAAGCAGGACTCATCAGTGATGGAGCACTTGCATGGCTAGATGTCGTGGGTCTCCTGGCTTCACTCATCTCCAGTTAGTTGAGAGAGGTGTGGCAAAGATCTCCCAGCATCCTGGCTGCTCCTGGTCACTCCAGCTGACTCCTGCCAATTTGGCAGAGGCCTGGTGGTTTCTTCCATGTCGTGCCACAGTTGCTGATTCGTGTTTGGCGACACTTTTGAACTGGACAGTTGGTGTCCTGACATTGTTGAAGTGGACTGCTGGTATCCTGACAGACAGAGATTGGAATTGCTGCAAAGAACTATTTCTAAGCAGGTCCAAACCATCCATTGCTCTATTAACCTTTCTTTTCCACTACCTCTGGTGGGTGGTGGGCTAGAAGGGGAGTTACAGTGTTTAAGAACCCTTATTAAAGGGGCTGGAGAGATGGCTCAAGAGTTAAGAGCACTGACTGCTCTTCCAAAGGTCCTGAGTACAGTTCCCAGCAACCACATGGTGGTTCACAACCATTTGTAATGGGGTCTGATGCCCTCTTCTGGTGTGTCTGAAGACAGCTACAGTGTACTTGTCATATACATAAAATAAATAAATAAATAAAATCTTAAAAAAAAAAAACAAAACAAAAGAACCCTTATTAAAGTAGGTTTTGAGATATCTAAGCCTACAAGGACCTGGTTTAAGACTTTCAGCAGTCATATTCCTTCCTGGGTTTTTCTTAGATGTGAAGATCTCTACTTAAAAAAAAACTAAGAAAGAATAAAAAGCCAGGTGTGGTGGTGCTAGCCTTTAACCCTAGCACTTGGGAGGCAGAGGCAGGCAAATTTCTGAGTTCGAGGCCAGCCTGGTCTACAAAGTGAGTTCCAGGACAGCCAGGACTACACAGAGAAACCCTGTCTCGAAAAACATATATATAAAACTTCCTCTTTGATTTTTCAAAGCATTTAGTCAAGTGTCTCAGTACCTGGTCCTGCCTTTCTAGACAACCAATACCTGTATCAGAACAATATATCACGACAACTAAACATATAACTAACCACTAGAACTCATATGCACATAAACTAGGGGAACCGGAAGCAAATGGGTGACAAAAATCAACTTTACCCGACTCAGGGCTCATATATCCCCCAAAGGAAAAGAGCATCAACAATAAGTTTCCTAAACTGTGTCAGACAGCAGTGAACTGCAACAACTGGACACTCTGCCTGGTGTCATGGGACCCACACTGCCATGCCTGGTGATGAGATTTGGGATCTGGGTCTATTTATTTGACTTTTTGAACCTCTGTGTTCATAATTCATAAATAACACTACTTTATTTTGAAATTATAAGGATTAATTACAGTGTGTAGAACCCTTGACATAATAGCCACCACAGAGTTGATAGCCACTTCACTTATTTAGCTCAGACTTTCAAAATCTATGGCTGTACTCCTATTTCAAAACCACAAACCTAATTTTCCAAAAATCATACACTAGGCCAAGATATCAACATCAGAAAACTTTGAAATAAAACTTAGACTGCAAGTCAGCTAAGGTGGCATGGGCCTATTATTCCAGCTAATCTGGAGGCCAAATTAGGAAGTTTTAAAGTCCAAAGCCAATCTAGAAAACAGAGTCTTTACGGGGCTGGGGAAATGGCTCCGTGGTGGAACACTTACTTAACATGTGCAAAGGCCGCAGGTTCAACCTCCAGTGCTGCTGAAAGAAAGAGAAAACTGATGTTGTAGCTCAGCAAGAGGTTTGCTTAGCATAGGCAAAGCCCTTGGCCCAGAAAAAAGAAAAATGGATATAATATTTTCAGATATCAAATAAAGTTTGAGTAACAAAAAAAAAAAAATTATGCCTTGCATGCCTGTACTGGCTGGTTTTGTGTGTCAACTTGACACAGGCTGGAGTTATCACAGAGAAAGGAGCTTCAGTTGGGGAAATGCCTCCATGAGATCCAGCTGTNNGGCATTTNCTCAATTAGTGATCAAGNGGGNNNGGCCCCTTNTGGGTGGTGNCATCTCTGGNCTGGTAGTCTTGGGTTCTATAAGAAAGCAAGCTGAGCAAACCAGGGGAGGCAAGCCAGTAAAGAACATCCCTCCATGGCCTCTGCATCAGCTCCTGCTTTGTGACCTGCTTGAGTTCCAGTCTTGACTTCCTTTACTGATGAACAGTAATGTGGAAATGTAAGCTGAATAAACCCTTTCCTCCCCAACTTGTTTCTTGGTCATGATGTTTTCTCCAGGAATAGAAATCCTGACTAAGACAATGCCCAAGGCACACCTTAGAGGAACAGACCGCTCATGAGCTAGACGTTGATGCCTTTGCCTGGTCTGCATCTATTCTTCTTCACTGAACCCTGGTTTTTAATTGGCCTTCTCCAGTTTTCTACTGATCTATAGAAAAGGATCACAATCTTTGTGGCTACCTTTAGAGACTTCCTCTAGGTCACCAGGACACTTGAAGGTGAGGTTCCATTCCCTGTGTTTCCCTCTACCGTGTCTCCTGACTTTGACATCACTAGCTTTTGGCTAATCCTAACACTAACATTGTCAGCCACAGTACTGCAGATTGAGTAAAGCACAGACCGGGAGGGCCTAGAGAGGTAAGGCTTCTAGTCAGTGTGATCTGATGCTGGGGTTTCCCAGCTGCTGTGTCTTCAGTAAGGACTCAGTGGGAATATGTTGTTTCTTTGGGTCCCACGCACTTGCCTCCACAAACCAAATCCATAGTAATAATAATAATAATAATAATAAAATGTTCATTTCTCAATTTAAAACTGTAACTTACTAAGATAAATAAATAGAAATTATATTTACATCTTTATTCTCTTTATTTGTGAAGCACCCCAGCCCAGGATGAACACGTAAGGATCCATACCTGTTAACCAATCGACCACATCGTTATTTGCCACCCCTTTCCCTGAGCATACTTGCTCAGTGTTTTCCTGGTTGGCTGTTCTGCTTCCCTTCCTGCTGTCTCTTAAACTCCGGTTTGTAAAGTGTGGAAGCCCATGTTATCTGACTCAACAGACAATGGGCTTGCAGAGAAGTGCTTAAATGGGCTTTGCAATCAAGCGATTAATATAACAACGGGTGGATAGATGAAGGAAAGGGCCGAGGCTGCACAGCCTTCTTCATTGGCTCTTATAACAAGCTGAATTTACCCAAGTGGCCTTGCTTCAAGTGAGAAACATCAGAGGTATGCGAGGCAAGGGACAGCTGCCCCTGTACATGCCATGGAAGGGTTGTCAGCAAAGGAAGAACCTTGCTTCTTTGACTAATTCCTGCAAAACATCTTCTGATGGAAGATGTTTTCTGTTAATTATCACTCGACTTTTAGAAGAAATTTGTACCTTCTAAGCTAAAAAATAAAAGTAAGCTCAGTAACACCTGCACTTTCCCTTAAACTCTATACTTCTTAACTTTGACTAACAGTAAATGTGACTAATTCTCCAGCCACTGAAAGAGTATTTATCCAGTTCTTAAGCCGGTGTGTATTTATATCTACAAGTGGACTTCAAGCCTTAAAAACAAAAGAGTAAAAAAGTAAGTAAAATGCTTTAAACTATTTTAGATGGACAGATGGGCTTCGGTTAGAATGAAAGTTCCAAGTGGGAATCCATTTCATTCCAAGTGAGAATCTTAAGAGTCAACATGTTTTGGGGGCAGGCAGTGGGGGNGGGGTGGGGTGGGGGTGTCAGGATTCCTTTTCAGACTTATTATTTTGAAAAACAGAGGGGAAAAATCCATGAAAGGAAAGAGATAGATCTTCAGGTTTCCGCAAGTCCTGACTGAACATACTAAGGCAGGTAGGTCTGCGTCCCCATGAGTCACATGCCGGGCGTGGTTCTAGGAACTGTCTGAACTCAGGTAGAACACGGACTGTCTGAACTCAGGTAGAACACTACCTGCCCTGTGTGAAGCTTAGCTTGTACAGTACCCCTTTCTTCACCAAGAGTGAATTAATTGGACACTGTGCCTTTTAGTGAGCTCTTTTCTTTGGCTCCTTATGACCGTTCCGTGGTCTGTGGAGAGGAGGCAGAGCAGGATGAGGTACTGAGGGAGGGATTTACTCCACAAAACCTCAGTCCATTGTGTAGGAAGGGCTAGCCAGGATGGCGTCCATACATTTCCTTCAGCATTAGGAACTCTCATCACAAATGGTTCACTGTTGACATTTCCATCAACCCATTCCTGGATAATGAAGAGTTATTACTTCAACAGTGACTGTCATAATACGCTATTGTAGAGAATCTTCACACACTGAGCTACATCATTCATTGTCAAATGCAGTTTCTGAAACATTGTGAAAAGTATCCACATATAAAGATGACTAGCAACGTGGCAACATGGTGGTTTGGTGGGTTTTTAATGGGTCTGAGTGTGTTGTACATTGCAAACGTGTGTGTGTGTGTGTGTGTGTGTGTGTGTGTGTTGGGGGATGCTTTTCACACACACACACACACACACACACACAATTGTTGAGGGTCAAAAAAATAGAGCCCAGGTTCTTGTGCAAGCTAGGCAAGTCCTTTGCTAATGAACTCCATCCCCAAGGGTTTTGTTTGTTTTTGATATCTTATAACGATGTAGCTCAGGTTAGCCTCAAAATTGGAATCTTTGTCTCCACCATCTCAGCAGAGCGCTATAGGCATGTCCAGCGCTCCCAATACCATACAACTATCATTTTCAAAGTCTTGCTTCTGGATTGTTGTATATGGTTGTATTTCATCATCTATGAGAAGTTTGTAACTTTTGTAACAGCACTCTATTCCTGCAAATTATATATTCTTTTAAAAAAATAATAGAAACAGATCACAAAAGTTCCATTAACATCGCATTTAAAGGATTTGTAAATCAACCAAAATACTCTCCTAACTTGAGAGATACAAAATATAGAACTAAAGAGATATGAAAGAAAGCACGTTTTTTAAAAAGGAAAGGAAAAAGTGACTTGATATGCATTCTTTCATTTCAGTGAATTTCTTCCCAATCTGAATAAAACACACACACACACACACACACACACACACACACACATACACCTTAGAGAAAGTACAGGTTATTTTGCAGTGAGAGAAAATGAATAATTGTGTAACTCATAGACAGAATCAGTCTGTCACCAATTGGCAACAGAGTCAATGGTTAATTATCTGCAAAGACTTGTCACTTCTCAACCTTCTAGTCAGCATTAAAAAAAGGAGCCTACTCTAATTAGTAAAAAATAATTTTGGGGTCTTTGTATAAAGCTCTTGGTTTTGTTCAGTTGACTTGTTTCGAAGGTAAAATAATTCTCTGACTCCAAAATCAAAGCTAATAGCATTTGCAGTTCTAACTAGGGAAAGATTTTTTCAAGATGGCCTCACTTTTCAGAGCGGGATTCCAGCTGTGGTGAGCTGTGGCTATTCAGTCACCTGTGCTGAATAGCAAAGACAGTCCGCTCCCATGAGTTATTCGGGAATAATAAAGGGCCCGACTGAAAAGATACGGAGGAGCTAATATCTGATCAGCGCACAGATGTACACGGAACTGTGAATAGTAACTACAGCTTCCATTTAGGGGAGGAAAGAAAGTCTCCTGACAAATGAGAGTTTGAGTGTATCGCCTCACTTCATTACCTTTGTGCATTTTGGGGGGGCCAGAAATGTTAATTTTAATCCATGGAAGACCCGCTAGACGGAAGGTCGGAGGCTTGGGTCCAAGCTTGGGTCCCTGCTTGGGCCTCTCCTGGGAACACTGAGCAGTTTCCTTACAGCCAGCTGAGGGGAAGGGTCACGGAAAGGATTTGCAGGGTCCTCATTGAGCCCGCTCCTTGCTGAGAAGAGCTGCCTGCTCCGGGACACCTGGTCATTAACATTGCTAATTAGCAGCCATTAATCAGGGTGCGCGCTTGCTTTTTCTGTTGTTGTTGTTGCCGCACGGAGCTGGCCCCGAGGAACCTAGTGAATAGGAAGATTGTTTCATTACCTCCTCAAGAGGAACGAAAGCAGTTCCCATCAGCTCGAGATGAGATGGATTAAGGGGAAGGTTAGACAACAGTTTGAGATGAACCCGCATTGGAAGCAGGGTGGTGGGGCCGGGAGATCCCGGCTGTCTGCCTCAGAAAAAAAAAAAAAAAAAAATCAGTTAATTATAACTAAAGAAATCTGCAATGTAACTCTAATAACCCTGTGAGGGACTAGCTCACAATGAGAGGTTTGTAGTTTAAGAACTTTATTTCCCTACGGGGTTGGAACAGGGGCTTCTCTAAGTTACTGCAAATCGCTTTGGTTCTCAGTGAGCTTTAAGTTGACTAATTCCTGTTTCTCTCATTTTAAATTGCTTTTTTTTTTTCTTCCAAATGATCATGAAATGTTAAGTAGTTATCACTAAAGCACATTTAAGAGGGTGTCATCTTTTTACCCAAACCCAGGAAGTGCACATGACCAACAGGCCAGAGGTGACCTAATAAACAATGTAATCCTACAGTTTTTAGAATGAGAATGATAAAACTATGTGGAAATAAAGACTCTTGATTTGCATATAATGACACTAAAACCAGCAACACGTCTTTTAAAAAGGCTAAAGATCATCAGTGTGTGTGTGATAAATTGTTAATCCAAATGCAATATAATAATCGAGCTCTCTGTGGGGAAGTGAAGGGTCACTTGGGCAGAAAGCACAGTATATGCATTATAATTTCTAGGAGATGTTTGTCTTGGTAACAGTTTGTGTAACCCAAAGTTGTCATGGTCACTTTTTAATGCAAAAAAAAAAATGCAATAAGAATCATTATTTAATCATCAAGTGGTTGTCTGCTCCAAATTAATTTGTTCATTTATGAAATTGTATTCCTCCAAAAGCTACAAAGCAGATTGTGAGTTCTATGAGAAGTTCCCGCCCTTGAAGCAACAGAAACACCCAGTGCCACATCTAGCCAGTCCTCTGTGGTGGGTACAAAATGTGCTCTGCTGTAGCAATGAGGGGGAAGCAGGGGTTGCCTCGTACTTATTAGTGTGGTGGCCTCTTTGGGACATGTGTAATAAATATACATTTGCACTTATAATGCATACCCCTGCACTTTCAAAGAGCCACTGCTCATTCTTGTGCCCTAGATTTTTAAAACAATAGGAGACAAACCCTGTTTTTTCTCTGTACTAATTTGTTCTGTTTGCAAATAACTCTGAAGTTGCTGGGGAAGGAAGCTAGAATGTAAAACTAATATGGGGGGAGCGTTTCAACGGTGCTAGAGAACTGTAATGTATGTGATTTCTAGGACTTCATGGGAAAGTTGAATACTCAAGGGGAAATTACAGAAAGAACAGCTGAGAAAAAGTTGCATTCTGGCACAGCAGCATGTAAATGGAGTGCATTCTTCAGTTTTCTCATGACAGATTGCCCCCACCACTGAGCCAAGGCGGCAGTGTTAATGAGGCAGACACATCAATGGGAAGTGTCATCCCAGGGGCTACCAAAGGGGACAGGGAGTGTGGACCAGGGGAGGTGGAGGAGGAGGAGGAAGGAAGGAAGGAGGGGTGAGAAGAAAGGGGAGCGAAGAGGGGGAGGGGCAGCTTGACATTACTTATTAAGGCTAAGCCAGCAAGAAACCAAAGCACACCCCCACCCCCTAAGGAAGGTAGAGACAGAAGGCCAAGATGAGCAGAACAAGCCTTAAGATTTCGGATCTGAAAAGGAGTGTAGACTGACCAAAGGAAAGAAAAAAAAAAAAAGGAAGGGCAAGAGAGCTGGGCTGGCTGGGCTGGTGGGGTGGGGGCACTGTCCGAACTTTGTGTGGGCCCAGATTTTGTATTTGGAAATTTCCAAACTCTGTATGGACTTGTAACTCATGCACCAGAAGTAAGAGACAACTTGCCTGTCATTCTGAATGTTCTTATATCTGAAAGTATCAGTCATCATCATCATCATCATCACCACCACCATCATTTAAATTTATTTACTCAAAGCTAGCTTTTTTATAAAAAGAATACTTCTCTTGACATTAAAAATGGTTCCTGAGGTATTACTTCTTCCCGAGCTACCGAAACCACACATATCACCGCCTTCCAGTCAATATATGCAGCCAGTGTGTTAAGAGAGCTGGGCATCCCCCTTCTATTCTAAGCTTCTAAGGAATTGTGTTTCTTATGAAATTCAAATCCATAGCCACTTCTGAGTGCTAACTATATTTATGGCACTTACAGGTATTTTTATAAGTAAGCCTAAAATACATGGAACACTTGAGTCCCAGCCTTTGAAAAGAGTGCTGTTTGCAACAGGATGGCTAACAACTACCACTTCCTAACCCCACAGAGCCAGTCTGGAACTGTACACCCTTCTTCCAGGGCAGCCTAACAGAACTTACTAAGGCCTGGTTCGCTCAGCCCTATAATCAGCACTATCACTGATCCTGGAGCTGCTCTTCTCTCAGAGCTCCTTAACAAGCAGGCAGACAACCAGCGCGGTACCCCCATGCTCATTGCAGCCTGAGCTTGCTGGGATGAGTAAATAAAGAACCCACGTATAAAAGCAAAACTATGAAATATTTATACTCTTTAACTCGTGAAGAACTGTGCTTCCACACATCAGCTAAGCCTTCATTGTTTCACTCAATTTCAACCAACAGGAGTTGCAAGATTCAGAATTCAAACTAGGAAGGAAAAAAAAAAAAAAAGTCCTAACCCATTCTATTGTGTGTTACAGTTCGTGTGGTATAGTTGCCAAGACCACCCAGAATTTGGAGAGGGCCGCATGGAGGACTGATCAGCTTCTGTACCTAATGACAACGCCACATTTGAGAGTGGAGTGTTAACAGTCACCATCCTATGGGGATAAAACAGACCGCTCACATCATTTCAAAGACCTCCTTGGCATTCATTCCAGTGCCTCACTTCTAATCGAGAACATTACTTATTGAAATTGGCTTAAAGTTTGAAGGTTGTAGATAAACATTAAGACTGGTTGTATTAAAGCACCTATTAGCAAGAATTTTAAATTATTTAATCAGTGGAAAAATCAAACTTCCTACATCAAACAATGTCATTTAATGGAACAATTATAAACAGTGTTATTAAGTTTTTTTGTTTTTTGTTTTTTTTTTTTTTACTACCATCCATCAGAGAGCCTCTAGTGTCTCAAAAAAAAAAAAGAGGAGTGAACCTATGTGAACATGAGACATTCATCATGAAGGCCCGGGCAGGCAGAGCCTGAGTTTGCACCCTCTTTTCTTCAAAGGGAGATTTCTTTGGATGCTCCAGTTTGACTTAATAATCCCCCCTCCTCTCCTCTCATCGATGTGACTATGTTCATTTTAGCGTAAAAGAAATTTCCTTCACTAAGTACTGTAATCACATTACCTGGTTGCTTTTAAATCTTAGAGTGAAACTAACAGTTCAGGAAGATGGACCAAGTTCTGTCCATCTTATCCACAGGACATATTCTACCAGCCCTATACTAGAGGCTCCAGATGGTACCAAACCTATCATTTACCATTTCCCACATACAGGCCTCTCCCCCCCCCCCTTTTGTTTTTTTAAGATTTATTTATTTACTATGTATACAATAGTCTGCCTGTATACATGCCTGCATACCAGAAGAGGGCACCAGATCTCACTATAGGTGGTTGTGAGCCACCATGTGGTTGCTGGGAACTGAACTCAGGACCTCTGGAAGAGCAGCCAGTGCTCTTAACCTCTGAGACATCTCTCTAGTAGCATGCCTCCCTCTTTTAAGCTAGGTTCAGAAAGAGGTGGCAATGTCATTTAATGGACGTTTAAGAAGAAAACGGATAGAAGACGCAGAACAATATGCCATCGTGAAACTGATTGGAAATTATAAATTGTTGATTTCTAGAACTTTGCATTTCCTATTCCCTACTTCAGTAGAGCACAGATAAGTGAACGCACGGTTTCCAGACCAGGCCTCGTCTGGGCTAAGCTTCCTTCTGTGATGGAGCATGCTGTCCTGACATCCTGATGTAGATCCACACTGTAGCTTTGGACAAGAAAGTTGCTTGGCTGCTTGGGTTCTTGGCTTCCTGATGGATAAAATGAGGGCATCTGCTGAGGAGACTGAATTCCTGTGATCATTATTATTACACCAGTAGGCTGGGATAGACATTCTGCTTCCCAATGGATGGGAGTAGCTAACTACTAAAGACTGGAGTACATCAACCCTGGATTTTTGAAAATAAGTACTTTGGGCAAACTGCCTCCAAATGTGTAGTGTGATAATAGAAGCTGCTTACTGATATCAAATACATGGAAAAAAGTTGCCCAGCTTGTATTTCCTTTTGGTTCTCCTTGTTTAGTAAAAACCATGTTTAACTTAAAATAATGTAGTTATAAATCTTAGTCAAGCCAGCCTGTACCTCAAAATTCTAATTCCAAGATAAAGTTGGAGAAATAAACAAACAAATAAACGAAAAGCCTTTTAAAACAAGTTTTATTTGTTGTGGTTTCTATCTAAAATGTTTAAACTTTTCCAGTTCATCACCAGACTCCTCCTTAACTTTAGCAGTCTGGCTCTCTTCCCTGTCTTCAGACAACATTGGGTTGAAATTCTGTTTCTAGCATCTGACTACGGACTGGTTTGTTCTTTGTAAGTCTCAGCCAATGCTCTCATCTGTGAAATACAAATGTCATGGAGTTTGGAGTATGACATTAAATGAAGAAATTCAGGTCAAGTGCTCTATGCTATTAATGTCATTTCCCATTAATGTCTTCCCCACACCTGACAGTGGAAATAGCCATTTCTGTTAACACAGAAAGCTAGCTGTCAAGGTCAGATAAAGGCACGAAGGACAGTGCAACAGGAATATGATTAAGCCCACTAAGCTTAATGTTATTTGATACATTTCAAAACTAAGGTCTCTGGGGCCAGGGGTCAAAGCTCAGTGGGTTAGAACACTCGCTGGGCAAACATGAGAGTTTGAACCCCAGCAAGAGAACATGCCTTTAATCCCAGCGTTGGGGCAAGCAGAACTCTAGAGCTCACTGGCAAGTCAGCTTAGCCGGAAGGGTAAGCTTTTTGCTTCAATAACGGGCTTTATCTCCTAGGAATAAGTCAGATAAAGAAAGACATTTGATCTCTGCCTATGGTTCCACATGTGTCTGTCCTGCATAGAGGGTATACATACCTGTACACTCAAAGGAAGACATACACATGCAATCATACGCATTTGCACGCGCACACGTGCGCACATACACACATACACACACACACACACACACACACACACACACACACACACATATATATATATATATATATATATATATATATATATATATATATTACTGTTTTTGATGAAAAGCAAAAGGGTTTCCTTAATTAATGATCCCTCCTCTGCAAGCTCTCTCCCTCAAGCCACTATCATGGTGCCCAGGCCAATGGACTATACACTCCCCTGGGATACTCCAAATGAAGCCCTAGTGGCTATTGTGAGCTTAAGGCCCATACTGGCTAGCCACACATCTCCCACCTCACATACTCTTAAGCTTAGTCTTCCTCTCACCTCTGGACTATCCACAACCCCATGCCCAGCCTCACATATTCTACACAGTGCCATCTCTCCTTCCTGGCTCCTGAAACCCTATATAAGTTAAACTCCTTTAAGGTCCTCTTTTATGTCCCCCCAACTCTTCCAACCTCCTCCACCCACCAATGTTACATCCTCCTCCCATGCTACCTCCACCTCCCTGCTACCTCCACCTCCCTGCTACCTCCACCTCCCTGCTACCTCCACCTCCCTGCTACCTCCACCTCCCTGCTACCTCCNTGCTACCTCCACCTCCCTGCTACCTCCACCTCCCTGCTACCTCCACCTCCCTGCTACCTCCACCTCCCTGCTACCTCCACCTCCCTGCTACCTCCACCTCCCATGTTATCTCCACCCATCATCCTCCAGTCACTCCAAACCACTTACCTTCTCAAATCTCACTCAGCTCCAGTTCTTTGGAGGTTCTTCACGTTTTTTCCTAGGCTACTCTTTCCCTCTGCTGGATCCCCCTTTTCACACACACACCCTTTACTATTGGGTTACAGGATCTCAGCTTTCCCAACCACAGAGCTGTTTAGGGAACCACATATGCGCTGTGATGTTTTGATCCTTACCCTTGTCGTGGTTTTTATCAAACACCAGGACAGCCAGCTCTCCTGGCCTCTCACACTGAGCCTTTCCTATATGAAGTTTGAAGTTTGCTGAACAATGGTCCCAGTACTAGGAGCAAATGGTCAGATCAACTTCAATGGGAAGTGTGAAAAAGCATACTGATTATTAAATATATATATATATATATATATTTGTAACAAACTGCATCACCTTTAGAAACGTCTGTTAACCATCTAAGGATGCCCAAACAGAAACCTAGGGAAGGATATCAACATTCCTCTAAAGCCCTGCACTGAAGGGGAGGGGAGTATGGCAGGTTTTGAGAGCTAAAATGGTTCAGAGTGGCTTGAGGATGTGCTTGGAGGCTGGAGGGTGGTGGCAGGGTAGAAGCAGGGTACTGGGCTGGAGGGCTGGAGGTGAGCTAAGCATATGGTCTGGTTCATGCCAAGGAGCTAAGGAGGAGAATTCTTCTTTTCAACTCTACTTTGATTCTAGCCACTGCTCTCTGCTGCCAGACCCTCATGCATGTCGCAGACCCTCATGCATGTCGCAGAGACTCATGCATGTCGCAGACCCTCATGCATGTCAGTGCTGATGACACTTTTGTCCTGGATGCCTACCTAAGGCACTGAGGACACTGGTGAACCTTCTCCCAATGCTTCGTCTCCTGTCATCTTGGGTTCTCATCATTGCCGAGTAGACCTTGGAACTCACTGTCTCTTGCATTGCTTCTTACATTGGAACTTCTTTCTTTCTTTCTCTTTCTTTCTTTCTTTCTTTCTTTCTTTCTTTCTTTCTTAACTGTTTCTTTCATTTGCTAGAAATGTTTCATATACCCTGTCAAACTCTGAAATAGCCATTCTAGAACCATGCACTGGCCTATGGTAGACTTGGGACCACTGGCACCTTAAACGACACCACACACCTTGGTAGGGTTGATGCAAGAGGTGGGGAGGACCCAGCACCACACAGTAAGCACTATTGGTTTAAGAATTGCCAGTCAGTCTCTCTGCACATAGTAGGGAGAGCACCTCTGGCTCTTCACCCACAGTCCAGAGTCTAACAACAGTGT
Source organism: Mus pahari (assembly GCF_900095145.1). Classification (NCBI taxonomy): domain Eukaryota; kingdom Metazoa; phylum Chordata; class Mammalia; order Rodentia; family Muridae; genus Mus; species Mus pahari. The sequence goes on from NC_034593.1 coordinate 29,827,128, forward strand.
TTCTACTTGTTTACATTTTACCACGATGTTCTTTTTTGAGAGCAATCACTTTATTATTTATGGTAGCGATATTCTTATAGCTTTGGTTTCTAGCAAATAAATTATCATCCAAAGCTAAGTCCATATAACAAACATGTTATTTAAACACAAAGGGGTAGGTACTGTGCTGTTAGTATAAAAATCACAAGAGTAGTCAGGAAGAGATGAACTTTGGGGTTCTTTTTTTTTTTTTTTAAAGTAAGAATTAAGACTTGCATATCAAAACTTCAAATTAGACATTGATGTCCCTTATTTGGATGCTTCCCGACCCTCAGAATACAAGGTTTGCTTTAAATCAGCAATACAAGTATTTTCCCTAATTATCTAGGTTTTCTTGATGCCATTTAAAAAACAAGTATCTGCCCATTCTCTTCATCCCCGTCCCATTCTTCCTAAAAAACCATGAAGTAATTGTTCTGTGCACTATAGCACTCACGGGTGCACCAAAAGGAAAAGAAAGACAAAAGAACCCTTCAGTCCTGAGACTGCCAGCGGCGTATGCAAACCTTGAGAAAGCAAGCTGGTGTGCAAGAAAACCGTTTTTCATCACTAGCTCTAACCACCCGCCTCTTTCTTAAGAAGAGGATGAGGCCCACAGGATAATAAAAGGCTGCGGAACCACACAAAAGTTCCACATGTACAACCTCCTGAGTGGCCTTCAAGGGGGTAAGGACAGAAGGTGGGCGGAGGGCAGGCTGAGAGCTAGGCAGAAAGCCCCGCTTCTGGAAAGGCAGCTCACCTTACAAAAACATAATTCACTCTCGGGGCCCCTGCTCCGAAGATCTTGTTATCAGAAGGAAACAACAACCCAATAATTGTAACAACAATAATAAGCTGAGCCCTAGCGGTCAGGGTTTCTGCCGTGACCCAGTGGATTGCAGGAGGGGAATCTGTGAAGCGCCCTTAGTCTGGGGGGAGGGGACGGAGTCCGGCGCTTCAGCTTGTAAGTGGCCACAGCTGCTCCTGCCGCACTCGGGCCAGGTCCTTCTCTCTCTTCACAGCCCCACAATCCAAAACCAGCACTAAGGAGCCAGGCTGGGGTGGGGGTAGAGTTCATCCGCAGCAAGCAAAAGAGGCTACCCACTTAGGAAGAAACTGTGGGGTTGGAGAGCGGAGCGGAGGCTGGGGGATCTGCAGGGAGGGAGGCACTTCATTTTAATGCGCCACAGACAGAGTGAGATCTGATACTGGCAAAGTTTCAACGAGGATGGGGGCGAGGGGGCGGGAGGAGAAGAAAGGACTCTTTGACTGCTCAATGCTTCTGAGTTTTCCTGAGGAGGAGCATAAGGTCCAGTGGACATTCTGGGAATAATAATGAGGAACACACAGCATCAGAACACCAAATGAGGCTGAGGATGATTCAACCTCCTCGTGCATCTGCGCCCACAAAACAGGACTTCAATTAAACAACCTTGCAGATCTGAAGAGAAGAGAGAGCAGGGGGATTTTTTTTTTTTTTTAATGAATCATGTCCCTTTGGTCAAAATTAGGTGTTTGTCCTAAACTTCACTTCCCAAGTGAGCTGTGAACCAGTGCAGAGAGAGGGAGCTGGCCTGTTTCTTTCCAACAGTTTTTGAACCAGTGTCCTTCCCTTAGCCAGGCACCTCTACAAATTGTTTCAACCAGGCGGAGGGTAAGAGAATGCTAAATGAAGTGCTTTTTCCGTTTTTGTTTGGTTTTGTCTCACTATTTCAACTGGCACAAACGCGATCAAGACTGTATGTTTACAGAAACAAATGCAAGCACACCGGGTGAAAACAAAGACCCCTGCCTCAAAGCAGGTCACACACAGCAAAGAAATTTTACCTGCAGGAGTCATCTTGCCACTTAGATGCTCTTTGGCCTCTGACCACTGGACCAATCCGGTGTACCTGCATCTACACTGAAGCAACACAGGTGCCCTTGGGAAGGAGGAGCTGTTTAGGAAGCTCAGATTCTGTTTTCAGCTTGGCCTGGTCTCTGCTTTGAAAAGAAAATGAAAAGAAAACAATTCACATTTGAAAAGTGTAGATGTTTATAAAGCTCTGTGTTTGAACTTCTAGAAACACTCTCTGTCTCTCTCCTCCAGCCTCTCTCCCCCCCCTTGCTTCCTGTCTCCCCTCCCCCCCTCCCCTAATTTCCTCGAATTCATTCTACCAAGCAATCAGAAATTTGGAGGGTAGGAACACGAGTTTGAATGACCTTGACTTCTAGCACTCTCTCCCAAACAAAGTTCTAAACAGCCATCTGAGAAATCAGGAGTTAAGGGCTTTTTGAAATACAAGCATTTTTCTCAACCTGGATCTCTGAGAGCGATTAAAAAAAAAAAAAAAACCTATTTAGCAAAACAAGAAAGCCAAATTTACAGATTTGTAAGACAGGAAAATGAACTAACCCAGTGCTGCTTAGGGAGAGGAACTATAAATGAAGCTCGGAGAAAGAGGCAGGAGTTCAGGAGTGGGCGTGTGAAGCCAGCACACCTCCCTCCCTGTCTGTTTTCCAGGAGGTTTTTGACAACTGGAGAGTGTGCAGCATGTGGGAAGCTATACTTTTTACAAAGCCTATGAACTTGGGTCAAAAATAAGAGTTCAAAAAGGAATCCAGGCCAGGGACACTGGAAAGACCAACTCCACTAGAGAAATGCATGCATGGGAGATCCTTGTAGGCTTCAGTAAAACTATGAAATAAAGATAGACACTCTGAGAACTGGAGTGGGTGGGGCTACCTCTCTCTCTCTCTCTCTTTCTCTCTTTCTCTCTCTCTCTCTCTCTCTCTCTCTCTCTCTCTNTNTGTGTGTGTGTGTGTGTGTGTGTGTNTGTGTNTGTGTGTGTGTGTGTGTGTGTGGTGTGAAGGAAGGAAGGCCTGGAGTTCTCCACAGCTCCCTTCTGGCAGTTCTACCAAGAAAGGACCAAGCCACCCTCCCTCTGCTGAGTGAGGCCAAACCCATGTGCTCTTCACTAGCAGAAATACGGAAGACCTTAAGCTGGAAGGCAGGAGTCCCAACTCCCAGGGCCGACTCCCAGGGTCCATCCCGAAGTCACTTGTCCTCTCTGGGCCTTTGAGCTCTTCAAGCCTTTAGACAGCTGCAGAGATGTCAGTTCATCTTCAGATTCCCAAGGAGGCCAGCAGTGGACAAGACAGAGCAGACTAGATACTTTGGCCCAGAGCAAAGAGGAAAGGTGTAGGTGTGGGGTGTCTGTCCTTCCCCACACTGTCTTCACAACCCCAGGAGGACACACCCAGCAGCTCTCTCATTCCCAGAACCAAAAGTTTGTTAGGTGTGCTTGAGCTCCTCCAACCTGCTGTGACCACACAGGTCAGTGTGGGCAGTTGGAGCCTTCTCTGGTAGGTGGAGAATGAAAAGGCATGATCCCTCATTGCCACCCTCCAGTCAGCTCCAGTGAGTCCCCCCAGTTGTCACTGCAAGAACTTTCAAATCTTTCTACACTAGCCCATCTCCTCTCAAACTGGTCTTGTGGACAGCTTACCACATACCTGGAACTAGCAAGTTCGTATTCTTACTCAACTTTAAAGGCATGTTTTCTCTGTGCTAGTGAACATGATTTCACCATCAGAAACAAATATATCTGGATAGCACCAAGTTGAATAAATTTTACTTTAAAATATCTCAGAGTACGTTAATAAAATGATATCCACTGTGACACTCAGTAGAACACAGACTATGAGGTCTTCCAGAACTTACGGTTCAAAAATCATTCTTTAAAGGCGATTGTGTAATCTGTCAAACAGGGTTTAAGATGCAAAGATTCACTTAAGCACTTGCTCATTAGTGCCACTGTTTCCTGAGCGCCTGCCTGCTTTGTGCCAGGCAACTAGGCATAGCATGGAGAGCTCTCTCGGTGGGCTCATTCCCTCCCGGCAGCACTCCAGTGCAGAAGACTTAATAACAGGAATGCAGTGTCATGGGGGCAGTGCAGGAGCATGCAGAGGATGCTAAAATGTCAGCAGAGCTGTGACCACCCAGTCAGAGAAGAGTGGTCAGTGCCCTGGGCAGCCATTCCTTCAGGGCAACATCATCAGAGAAGAGTGGTCAGTGCTCTGGGCAGCCATTCCTTCAGGGCAGCATCATCAGAGAAGAGTGGTCAGTGCCCTGGGCAGCCATTCCTTCAGGGCAACATCATCAGAGAATAGAGAGCTGAGAAAGCAGCTCTTTCCCAGAACGTGGTTCTCGGCACCCACAGGGAAAACCAGTCTGTGGGGTGTGCATAGAGTGCCAGGCCTGGTGGCGAGACAGAGACAGGCCAAGGCCCAGTCTCCAAAAGCCAGGTGGATGGAGTTTGAGGAAAGATTCCAGAAGTTAAACTCTGTGGCCCCACCCCAAGGCTGTGTAGAGGAGGGAGTGGAAGTGGAAGGGGTGTGTGTGGAAGGGGAGTGGAAGGGAGGTGTGTGGAGGGGGAGTGGAAGGGAGGTGTGTGTGGA